>NW_019942718.1:244720-246756 GCF_002910315.2 Salvelinus sp. IW2-2015 | reverse complement strand
CACACAGAGAGTCAGTAGGGGAAACACAACCAGACACACAGAGAGTCAGTAGGGGAAACACAACCAGACACACAGAGAGTCAGTAGGGGAAACACGTTTCTATGTTATCTGTAAGTGATATCTCTATGAAAGACATGGGAGAACCATGTTATGATATTCTCGTGTACCAGAGACGCACAATTCACAAGTCATGGACTGGGGTCTGAGGACAGTTGATCATCCAGGCCACAAATGACTATATTTAAGTGTAAATATCCACAGTAATGGATTCTCCTGCCACCACCATACTAGAGGGCGACCTCTACACCATACTGTTTTAAAGTCCATGGGCTATACAGTGGGACCTTAATGGAAGCACAGACACGGTCGGGGTTGTTATGCTGAAGAGAGTGATTCAGTCTGGAGTGGCATATTGGCGAGAGGATGTGGGAACAGCTCTTTGATGCCAACGCAGAGACTCGTCTACCCTCGCTGCTCCCTGAAGCAGAGTGTGTGTGGTTATGACCTACGGGAGAAAACCCCACGACTGTGTGGGTGGCCTTCCTTTTCCTGTTTTGCTAACAGATCACATGACTACCCTGAACCCCACTGTGTGGGGGTGGCCTTCCTTTTCCTTTTGCTAACAGATCACATGACTACCTTTTTTCTGCTTGTGTTTGAACGTTAGACATAGGCAGGGGGTAGACTATAGCAGGGGTAGACTAAAGCAGGGGGTAGACTAGAGCAGGTAGACTATAGCAGGGGTAGACTAGCAGGGGGTAGACTACAGCAGGGGTAGACTAGAGCAGGGGTAGACTAGAAACAGGGAGGACTAGAGCAGGGGTAGACTAGAGCAGGGGGTAAGACTATGCAGGGTAGACTAGAGCAGAGGTAGACTACAAGGGGTAACTATAGCAGGGAGGGTGACTAGAGCAGCGGGTAGACTAGAGCAGGGGGTAGACTAGAGCAGGGGGTAGACTTATAGCAGGGGGTAGACTATAGCAGGGAGTAGACTATAGTAGGTAGATTAAAGCAGGGGGTAGATAGAGCAGGGGTAGACTAGAGCAGGGGTAGACTAGAGCAGGGTAACTTAGAGCAGGCGGTAGACTAGACGAGGGGGTAGATTAGGCAGGGTTAGACTATAGCAGGGGGTAGACTATAGCAGGGGTAGATTAGAGCAGGGTATACTAGAGCAGGTAAACAGCAGGGGGTAACTATAGCAGGGAGTAGACTATAGTAGGGTAATTAAGAGGTAGATCAGAGCAGGGGTAGACTAGACAGGGACTAACAGAGCGGGGGTACTAGAGGCAGGGGGTAGACTATAGCAGGGGGTAGACTATAGCAGGGGTATACTATAGCAGGGGTAATAAGCAGGTAACTATAGCAAGGAGTAGACTATAGTAGGGAGATTAGACAGGGGGTAGACTTAGAGCAGGTAGACTACAGCAGAGGTAGACTATAGCAGCAAGTGACTATAGTAGGGGTAGATAAAGCAGGGGGTAGACTAGAACAGGGGGTAGACTAGAAGGGGTAGACTATAGCGAGTAGACTATATAGGTAGATTAGAGCAGGGTAGACTATAGGCAGGGGGTAGACTATAGCAGGGGTAGACTATAGCAGGGGTAGACAGGCAGGGGGTAGACTATAGCAGGGGTAGACTAACAGGGGTACCTAGAACAGGGGTAGACTAGACAGGGGGTAGACTAGAACAGGGGGGACTAGAACAGGGGTATACTAGAGCAGGGGGTAGACTAAAGCAGGGGTAGACTAGAGCAGCGGGTAGACTAGAACATGGTAGACTAGGAGGTTAGACTAGAGCAGGGGGTAGACTAAGCAGGGGGTAGACTAGAGAGGAGACAGAGCAGGGTAACAGACAGGTAGACTAGAGCAGGGTTAGACTAGAGCAGTGTAGACTAGAGCATGTGGTAGACCATAGCAGGGGTAGACCATACAGGGGGTAGACCATAGCAGGGGGTAGACCAGAGCAGGAGGTAACTAGAGCAGGGGTTAGACTAGAAGCAGGGGTAGACTAGAGCAGGGGTAGACTAGAGCAGGGG
>NW_019942718.1:229546-238945 GCF_002910315.2 Salvelinus sp. IW2-2015 | reverse complement strand
TAGACTAGAGCTGCAATTAGTTTTAATGTGTTTTGGGACAGCATTTTCTCAGACTATTTTTGCATCTTTGGTGAAATCAGAAGATGGATACACGGAAATAGACAATGTGTTAAAGAGTAAAATGTATGTTCACATAAAAAAAACTTCATCCATAGTACATTGCATCATGTTAATCTGATTTATATTAAATCAGATGCAGTCGTAAAAGCTTCATGCACAACCTCATTGACAATGCCACCACTACCAGCTCGTAACCCTCTTTACCCTAACCAGCTAATCTCACAACTATCCACAGCCAAGAGAGAGAGAGAGAAATGAGAGAGCCAAGTCCCTATCGTGTGTTATGATACAGAAGCCCAAACTCTATCAAGCCAAGGAAAGGAAATAGGATGTGTAAAAGATCTCCAGGAAGGAAAGAAAGTGAACTCTCTCCCTTTGAGACTCATCCTGTCTGTTTTCATATGGGGTGAGAGAAGACTGGCAATTATAGTCCAGAAAAAACACCTCCCATAGCAATACATGCAGATACATAGCTTCCATAACATTAGCCACCTCCCCTCTGTGCCGGCCCTAAGGGAGGATATAGCCTAACAGTGGTCCCCCAAAGCCCAGAATCCTCTCCAGCCCAGCTCCCAGTTGTCCTTTCCCTCTCAACAGTCCGAGCCTCACTGCCTGAGGAGAGCAAGCCAAAGCCACCCTGCTGTTAGTAGAGCGGGTAAGGGGGGTAAAATGTGTGCCCTACCCAATCAGCTTTACTCTTTTCCCCCGCGCACCCTCTAAGGCCTGCATCCTGGAAGAGTTCAACAGCAACTTCACAATTGAGCATAGCACAGAAGAGTAGTTAAGCAACAAACATTACATAGAGACGTTAACATGTCTCTACTACACATCATATTTATCTGAACAGTATTTGAAGCAATTCTCTTAACTACTTATTAACTKATTTTACAAGCAAGCCCACTACTAATTACAGATTTTATAGTCAGTGCACATAAACTAAGGTCCAGTTACAACAGAAAAAGGTGCCCTCCATGCAGATAACTACCAGTGATATGGAAACCTATTCAAATAATACAGAGATGAGGGGAGCGGGAGGTTTGAAGCTGACTGTGTAATGCTATGTTTAATAAAAGCAAAACTCATCATGCGTCACTAACAGCGAAGCACTCAACAGCCAATTAAATCACCTCTCTGAACAGCACTGAACAGCCATTAATGACCAACTAATGTCTAGTACCATCTATCTCATTCTCAAACCCCACTCTAAAGGAATGGCATGCCAAGAGGTTATAACACTGGTCATAACACTACAGTCATAGACTAGTCCAGCATTTCCCAAACTCTGTCCTCAGGGCCRCAAYGGGTGCACGTTGTGGTTTTTACCCTAAAACTACACAGCTGATTCAAATGATCAAAGCTGGATGATTAGCTGATTATTTTGGCTGTGTAGTTCGAGGGTAAAAACCACAACGTGCACCCTTTGGGGTGGTCCCCAGGAGCGAGTGTGTCAAACCCTGGACTAGTCTCTGCACTGATACATTACGTACAATGTGCCAAATAAATTACTGGTCTAATCAGATAGGTTTTATTGTTCTAGTGTAGACAGTAGCTTAATGATTTGCAGTTGGCAGGGTGGCGTGATATGCTGTGTGTTGTGTGTGTGTGTGTGTGTGGATGGGGTGTGTGTGTGTGTGGTGGTGTGGTGTGCTGTGGTGGATGTGTGTGTAAGCAGGAAGACGGCGCTTAGTTTACTATGGCGGACAGCTGGGTGAGTTGATAGTGTGGCTGCCGCTCCTTCCTGGCCAGCCATCTAGAGTACTTGACCTGGCTACCCATCGGGTGCAGGGCGTATGCAGGGGTAGACAGCCACGACGCGCAAACAAAGAACCAATTTAGATCACTGCTTGTCATACTACAGCCTAGCCAATGAACATGCAGAACAGGAACTGATGAGCATCAGAACTGTGAAATCAAGTTCCAATGACTGCAACCTCTGCATGCAGCATCAGTGCTGAGACTGAGATTGGCATAACGCGTGCGGCCCATATTTAAAGCAAAATGCCGAGAGGTGTGGTATCATGCCAATATACGATGACTAAGCGCTGATTCTTAGGCACGATGCAACGAGTGTTAATCAAAACGAGCCCTTAGCCCTGTTCATGGGCGCATAATCCGACCCGACCAACCTTATTGCGCTTAAATGACTAACACTACATCAATAAGAAAAGCCCACCTCGTTCCAGTTTTGAAGACGAAGGACAGACAACGACATATGGATCTACTTCAGTATTGTTGCGACTCAGCGGCTCATATGGGTATGGCGTCGTCAAGCAGTCACGATACGGTGCAGGGGGTAACCGCCAGGTAAGTATCTCACATTACTCGACTATTTCTCCTGCAAGTACCATCTCTTCATACGTGTGAAATTAACAGCAAGGGATGAAGGATGAGGGATTTGGGAATGAATCTGTCCTATGTGCGTGGGCTTTACATGGATGTGTGTGTTCAGCAGGTGGTGTGTGTGTGTGCGTGCGTGTGTTTCAGAGCGAGTGTGTATGTTTCTTATGTGTTGTGGTGTGTGGTCCGTCTCGCTCTGCACCTTCGGCCCAGTATCTGGTTGATTGGGCAGCGCTCTCCTTCAGTGACTGCACGCATGCGGATCATCGTTGGCTCATCATCGCTTAGATGTACAGCATGAAAGCATTCAGAGGCTTCTTGATCACCGGCTTCTTGGGCTCCTTCTCCCGCTTGGGCTCCTGGTGAGGCTTACTGAGGAGAGAGCAACACAAGAACCACAGAGACCCATGGTGAATATGTACACAGGAACATTCATCCATCTAAGCTTTTAATACACTTTAAATGAATGCAGGAATGGGAGACAACAGTACACATTGTATGCCATGTAGATCCCACATTTCCTTTGAAAGACAGTTCTAGGAGGTAGTGTAGAGATGTGGGTGACCCGTGGGGGTACTTACGCGTACATGTTCCTGTCGTAATGGTCATGATGGTCCAGTTTGCCTGAAGGGGGCATGATGGCTGGGTGGGGGATCCCCGTGGGGTGCATGCCTGGCCCCAGCATCAGAGAGTGAGAGAACCTAGAGGGAGGGAGAGAAGGGAGTAAGAGAGAGGGGGGAAGGTGGTAGAGAAAGAGAGACAGAGACCATAGCATCAGAAAATACACTTCATCTTTATATATGTCTGCGTGGCCATGAAGCGCTGAAGCACGAGGGTGGTTTGTTGGCCCTTAAGCATAGGCTTCCAGACAGTCCTCTCAGGGCAGTAGGACTGTGAGCAGTATCACTCAATGCCAGCAGATGGAGCTCTAGTCACTCTCAGAAAAAAAAGTAGGAAGTGCTGGTAGATACTTGCTCTATGTTTCATTAAATGCTTATTTTTAGTATGTGGAGTTGGTTCCCCCTTTGATGCTATAACAGCCTCCACTCTTCTGGGAAAGCTTTCCACTAGATGTTGGAACATTGCTGTGGGGACTTGCTTCCATTCAGCCACAAGAGCATTAGTGAGGTGTACTGATGTTGAGCGATTAGGCCTGGCTCGCAGTCGGRGTTCCAATTCATCCCAAAGCTGTTCGATGGGGTTGAGGTCAGGGCTATGTGCAGGCCAGTCAAGTTCTTCCACACCCATTTCGACAAACAATTTATGTATGGACCTCACTTTGTGTATGGGGGCATTGTCATGGTGAAACAGGAAAGGGCCTCCCCCAAACTGTTGCCACAAAGTTGGTCGCAAAGAATCATCTAGAATGTCATTGTATACTGTAGCGTTAAGATTTCCCTTCACTGGAACTAAGGGGTCTAGCCCGAACTGTGAAAAACAGCCCCAGACCATTATTCCTCCTCCACCAAACTTTACAGTTGGCAGTATGCATTCGGACAGGTAGCGTTCTCCTGGCATCCACCAAATCCAGATTCGTCCATCGGACTGCCACATGATGAAACGTGATTCCTCACTTCAGAGAACACGTTTCCACTGCTCCAGAGTCCAATGGCGGTGAGCTTTACACCCCTCCAGCCAATGCTTGGCATTGCGCATGGTGATCTTAGGCTTGTGTGSGGCTGCTCGGCCATGGAAACCCATTTCATGAAGCCCCCGACAAAGAGTTATTGTGCTGACGTTGCTTCCAGAGGCAGTTTGAAACTTGGTAGGAGTGTTGCAACAGAGGACAGACGATTTTTGTGCGCTACGCACTTCAGCACTCCCGTTCTGTGAGCTTGTGTGGCTTACCACATCGCGGCTGAGCCGTTGTTGCTCCTAGACGTTTCCACTTTACAATAACACCACTTACAGTTGACAGGGGCAGGTCTAGCAGGGCAGACATTTGACAAACTGACTTGTTGGAAAGGTGGCATMCTGAAGTCACTGAGTTCTTCAGTACGGGCCATGTTTGTCTATGGAGATTGCATGGCTGTGTGCTCGATTTTATTCACCTGTCAGCAACGAGTGTGGCTAAAATAGCCGAATCCACTAATTTGAAGGGGTGTCCACATACTCTTGGCCATGTAGTGTATGTGTTGATATACAGTTGCAGAGTATAGCAGTTGGCACACACAAAGCCAGGACACAGACATGTTGCAGAGGCCCTGGTACAAGGCAATAGCAAAGGGCACATGGGGGGAGCAAAAGCATTGGTCTGGAATAGTGGTAGGGGGTATGTATGATGCCATGCCCTCCCCTGACTGAAGCAGCTCAGCTCATACTGTACCTGGGGTAGGAAGAGCTGTTGGGGAGACTGGAGGAGTAGGGCTGTCTGAATCCACATGAGGACAGGGGATAGACAGGCTGACTTTGCCTGTGGTTGGGGGGGACAAATAGGGATGCAACAGGGGTCAACTAGGCTGCTGGCCAAATCCTCACTACCTGACTTCCTAGAATATATTTAGATTGTCTATTCCCACAGGGTACCGTATCTAAGATGGGACGTTAAACGGGTGTCCTGACTCTCTGTGGTCACTAAAGATCCCATGACACTTATCGTAAGAGTAGGGGTGTTAACCCCGGTGTCCTGGCTAAATAACCAATCTGGCCCTCATACCATCATGYCCATCTAATCATCCCCAGCTTACAATTGGCTCATTCGTCTCCCCTGTAACTATTCCCCAGGTCGTTGCTGTAAATGAGAATGTGTTCTCAGTCAACTTACCTGGTAAAATGAGAGTTAAATAAATATATGCCTCTCTGACTGGTAGTGTGTTATGTCTAATGGAAATCTGGCTTTGACTTCCATTAGTCTACTAGCTAGCCAATGTGGGGCTTGATCCTGACTGGTTAAGGAGTGAAGCCCATCCTAATGAGGTCACCTGGGGAAGGAGAGTTGTTTGTTTAAGAGACAAGAGAACCTCATCCATGAGCTTCATGTCAGTGAGAGCTCCATGTGGGGCTGTGTATGGTCCTGCTGAGTCCCCAGCCAGCAGAGGCATGACTGGGTTAACCTCACTGAGGGTCCTGCTGAGTCCCCAGGCAGCAGAGGCATGACTGGGTTATCCTCACGAGATGTCCTGGCTAAAATAACCAATCTGGCCCTCATACCATCATGACCATCTAAATCATCCCCAGCTTACAATTGCTCATTCGTCTCCCCTGTAACTATTCCCCAGGTCGTTGCTGTAATGAGAATGTGTTCAGTCAACTTACCTGTAAATGAAGAGTTAAATAAATATATGCCTCTCTGACTGGTAGTGTGTTATGTCTAATGGAAATCTGGCTTTGACTTCCATTAGTCATATAGCTAGCCAATGTGGGGCTTGATCCTGACTGGTTAAGGAGTGAAGCCCATCCTAATGAGGTCACCTGGGGAAGGGAGAGTTGTTTGTTTAAGAGACAAGAGAACCTCATCCATGAGCTTCATGTCAGTGAGAGCTCCATGTGGGGGCTGTGTATGGTCCTGCTGAGTCCCCAGCCAGCAGAGGCAATGACTGGGTTAACCTCACTGAGGGTCCTGCTGAGTCCCCAGGCAGCAGAGGCATGGACTGGGTTATCCTCAATGAGGGTCCTGCTGGGTCCCCAGGCAGCAGAGGCATGACTGGGTTATCCTCACTGAGGGTCCTGCTGAGTCCCCAGCGCAGAGCATGACTGGGTTAACCTCACTGAGGGTTCCTGCTGAGTCCCCAGGCAGCAGAGGCATGACTGGTTATCCTCACTGAGGTCCTGCTGAGTCCCCAGGCAGCAGAGGCATGACTGGGTTAACTCACTGAGGTCCTGCTGAGCCCCAGGCAGCAGAGGCATGACTGGGTTTCCTCACTGAGGGTCCTGCTGAGTCCCCAGGCAGCAGAGGCATGACTGGGTTAACTTCACTGAGGGTCCTGCTGAGTCCCCAGGCAGCAGAGGCATGACTGGGTTATCCTCACTGAGGGTCCTGCTGAGTCCCCAGGCAGCAGAGGCATGACTGGGTATCCTCACTGAGGGTCATGCTGAGTCCCCAGGCAGCAGAGGCATGACTGGGCTTATCCTCACTGGAGGGTCCTGCTGTATGTATACATGGGCTGTGTGGAGGCTGGATGGATGGATGGATGGATGGGGGTGGATTTGAACAGGAGCCTTTGATATGCAGCAGCCCCCCAGCCCCATTCTTCCCCCTCCCCAGCCTCTCGCCCAGGAGGCCCTGGGATCAAGGTAAGTAAAGCAGGCTCAGTGTCAGGGATGCTCCATGTCCATAGGCTCTCTCTCGGGAGGGATTCACGGTCTAATCCCAGCCACAGGCCCATTAGGAGCAATTTGTCCTTCTCCTATCCCTGTAAGGAGTGTCAACTATTCAAACCATATGAGTTAATCTTGATCCAATTCTTGCTTACACTGTATCTGAACGTCTTTGAAACAAATTAACTGTGTTACTAGTGCATCTGCTAAAGTAGGCTGTCCCTTACAGTGCTGTCCCTAGAGTGAGTGTCCCCACAGTGAGCTTCCTAGAGTGGGCTGTCCCTACAGTTGAGCTGTCCCTAGAGTGAGCTGTCACTAGAGTGAGCTTGTCCTCCTAGAGTGAGCTGTCCCTACAGTGAGCTGTCGCTAGAGTGGGCTGTCTAGAGTGGAGCTGTCTCCACAGTGAGCCTGTCCCTAACAGTGAGCTGTCCTAGAGTGAAGCTGTCACTAGATGTGAGCTGTCCTAGGCTTTCCTAAGTAGCTGTCCAAGTGGCCTAGTGCTCCTAGAGTGAGGCTGTCCCTACAGTGAGCTGTCACTAGAT
This sequence comes from Salvelinus sp. IW2-2015, assembly GCF_002910315.2. Lineage (NCBI taxonomy): Eukaryota > Metazoa > Chordata > Actinopteri > Salmoniformes > Salmonidae > Salvelinus > Salvelinus sp. IW2-2015. The sequence goes on along the minus strand of NW_019942718.1, from coordinate 231,749 downwards.
AGCTGTCCCTAGAGTGAGCTGTCCCTAGAGTAGAGCTGTCCTAGAGTGAGCTGTCCCTAGAGTGAGCTGTCCTAGAGTGAGCTTCCTAGATGTGGCTGTCGCTAGAGTGGGGGCCAATGGGCTTCCCTAAGAGTGGGCTGTCCCTACAGTGAGCTGTCATAGAGTGAGCTGTCCCTAGCATGAGCTGTCCCTAGAGTGAGCTGTCCCCTAGAGTGAGCTTAGTCACTAGGTGAGCTGTCCCTAGAGTGAGCTGTCCCTAGCAGTGAGCCTGTCCCTAGAGTGAGCTGTCCCTAGAGTGAGCTGCTCCCTAGAGTGAGCTGTCCCTAGAGTGAGCTGTTTCCCGTACAGTGGGCTGTCCCTAGAGAGTGATGCTGTCCCTAGAGTGAGCTGTCCCTAGAGTGAGCTGTCCCTAGAGTGAGCTGTCCTAGAGTGAGCTGTCCCTAGGAGTGACTGCCTAGAGTGAAGCTGTCCCTAGAGTGAGCTGTCCCGTAGAGTGAGCTGTGTCCCTAGAGTGAGCTTCCTAGAATGTGGGCTTCCCTAGAGTGAGCTGTCCTAGAGTGAGCTGTCGCTTAGAGTGAAGCTGGTCCCTAGAGGGCTGTCCCTAGAGTGAGCTGTCTAGCTACTTCCTAGAGTGAGCTGTGTCCCTAGAAGTAGCTGTCCCTAGAGTGAGCTGTCCCGCTAGAGATGTCCCAGGTGAGCTGTCACTAGAGTTGGCTGTCCTAGAGTGAGCGTGTCCCTAGAGTTGAAGCTGTCGCCTAGAGTGAGCTGTCCCTAGAGTGAGCTGCTCCCTAGAGTGAGCTGTCCCTAGAGTGAGCTGTCCCTAGAGGCTGCCGAGCTGTCCAGGTGCCGTTCCTAGAGTGAGCTGTCCCTAGAGTGAGCTTCCCTAGAGTGAAGCTGTCCCTAGAGTGAGCTGCTCCCCTAGAGTGAGCTGTCCTAGAGTGAGCTGTCCCTAGAGTTGGCTGTCCCTAAGTGAGCTGTCCCTAGAGTGAGCTGTCCCTAGAGTGGGCTGTCCCTAGAGTGAGCGTCCCTAGAGTGGGCTGTCCTACAGTGGGCTGTCCCTACAGTGGCTGCCCTAGAGTGGGCTGTCCTAGAGTGGGATGTCCTTACAAGTAGGCTGTCCCTACAGTGGGCTTTTCCCCAATGCACGCCATATAGTGGCCAGAGAGGACACAGTCCAGCACCACGCGCAGTGCTCCCTGTCCAGTCTTTGTCATGACAAGGAGTCCAGTTGCTGAATCTTCTCGCCCAACCAAAGAGGGGACAAGAAACCAAAACAAACACGATCTGCCACTAAGAAGATTCAAAGTTTTGGGTAAACCAAGATGATTTTTTGAACATACCACAGCAAGTCTGTAGGACTGTAACTTAAGTGTCTTGAAACAAAAGCAGTGAGTTCAGTGGTGAGGGACAGACCAGAGAAATTGCCCAGCATTGCCTGCGTGCCGAGCGCAGCCTGTTTAGGGAGTGCCAATGTCCTTCACGCAGCTTTAAGGACACACGCATGATGTGAATTGGAAGAGTCTGTAGTTGACAATTCGATTAGAGTTAAACCAAATCCCCATCACATTTAAGGAGAAGCCAACAACTGTTCAGCGGGATTTACACACAAAGTTATTCTGACAGTTTATATAATAAGAGTTATAATAAAAGGATTTGTTAAAGTTGCAACTCAAGACAATGGATGGGATTGTGTAGCAGAACGTGTGTTCCACAATTCATGCAGTGAGATTATGGGGCTGTTAAAACATGCTTCTGATTTTGCATCGTCTACACTTCTGTTGACGCTGGGAAGGCAAGGAAGGCACAATAGTTTAATTATGAGGACTCTAGACTAGATATGACCACTGATCCAAGGCAGGGCATTTCATATCTAGAGTTGACCTGTTCATTACTGTATGTGCGACCCCAAGACAACAAGCTATAGAGGGATGAAGTGGTTGCTATAGAGGGAGAAGTGGTTGCTATAGAGGGACGAAGTGGTTGCTATAGAGGGAGAAGTGGTTGCTATAGAGGGATGAAGTGTTGCTATAGAGGGATACGTGGTTTGCTAATAGGAGGGATGAAGTGGTTGCTATAGAGGACGAGTGGTGCTATAGAGGGACGAAGTGGTTGCTATAGAGGGACGAAGTGGTTTGCTATAGAGGGACATGAAGTGGTTGCTATAGAGGGACGAAGTGGTTGCTATATAGAGGGACGAAGTGGT
>NW_019942718.1:218038-229521 GCF_002910315.2 Salvelinus sp. IW2-2015 | reverse complement strand
GAAGTGGTTGCTATAGAGGGACGAAGTGGTTGCTATAGAGGGATGAAGTGGTTGCTATAGAGGGATGAAGTGGTTGCTATAGAGGGATAAGGTGGTTGCTATAGAGGGATGAAGTGGTTGCCATGCGATAAAAGTGGCTTAGGTGAGACTGGACTGGTGGATGTTGCTAGCAGGGGCCAGTGGTGCAGGTCAGTGTGGTGTATGTGTTTGTGTGTATCTGTTTGTGTAAAAAAAGAATAGTAAAATAATAATGTTTTATCGTCACATACACAGGATAGGTGCAGTAAAATGTGTTGTTTTACAGGGTCAGCCATAGTACTAAGGCGCCCCTGGAGCAAATTAGGGTTAAGTGCCTTGCCGAAGGTCACATCGCCAGATTTTTCACCTTGTTGGCTCGGTTATTCGAACCAGCGACCTTTTGATTACTGGCCCAACGCTCTAACCGCTAGGCTACCTGCCGCCTGTGTGCCCATGCATGTGTGTACGAGAGAGTATGTGAGTGTGTGTGAGTTTGCATAAGACTTACCAGCCCATGGAGGGGGGCATCTGTCCTACACCGCCAGGGGGTAGGGAGTAGAAGCCTGAGATGTCCTGGGACTGGGGCCTGTGAATGCCTGGAGGGGACATGCAGGAGAAGACACGCTCATTAACTCAGGGCCCCTGACTCAGCAAGGGCCTCATTACCTGGCTGGGCACCTACCACCTACCACACACACAGGTCACACACACACACGCGCACACACACGCATACACACACAACCACCCCATTCTCATACATCCCTGCTGTGTGTGTGTATGTATGTGTGTTTGTGTGTATGTATGTGTGTGTGTGTGTGTGTGTATGTATGTGTGTTTGTGTGTATGTATGTGTGTTTGTGCTCACTAGCTAATTGGAAGGGTCAAGGGGGTGTTGATGTAAGATGTACGAGAACTAAGGTCAAAGGTTTCCACCAGAGGCCCCCAGCATCTTGTTGATCCAGTACATCTGACTCACTACCAAGTGAAGTGGAAAAAAACTCTGTGAACTAGGTCTTTCATTCCACTCCTTTGTAACAGCCAGCCTCCTGTGAAAATAACATTGCCATTCTGAGCTTCTGTCATCTTCTCCTTGGGCCAGCTGTTTTACTGTTTGGTCCCTGCTGCCTGCATCGCACCACCAACAATAGCTTTATAACAAAGGGATCTTGATCCAAGTTCCATCCCATGATGTGTCAGTCAGTCAGAAGCTCCTGAGAAGATGTGATGTTTTCCATTATGGAGATGGGCCCACATAAAAGAGCAGCGTCCCGACACAAAACAAAATGGCTTTCTCCGTGCCTTTCAAAGGAAGTCATTTGTCAACAGCGAGCACCTAGCACTTAAGCACAACCCYAAGGTAACCTATATTTGTTACAGAAGAATGCTGCAGATGACTGTAATTTGCCGTTGCTGTAGGCCTGTTTCTGCACTGGACCATCTATAAATCTGAAGGACTGGAATGTGACTGAGTCAACGTGACTCTCATCCTTCCCTCCAGACCTGTCCCTCCCTCCCTCCCTCCAGACCCGTCCCTCCCTCCCAGTCCTCCCTCCCTCCCTCCTCCCTCCTCGGCCTCCCTCCGTACCCTCGCCTCCAGACCCGTCCCTCCCTCCCTCCCTCCAGACCCCTCCCTCCCTCCAGCCCGTCCTCCCTCCTCCCTCCAGACCCGTCCCTCCCTCCCCCCTCCCTCCCTCCCTCCAGACCCGTACCCTCCCTCCCTCCCTCCCTCCAACCCGTCCTACCCTCCCTCCAGACCCGTCCCTCCCTCCCTCCCTCCCTCCAGACCGTCCCTCCCTCCCCCCTCCTCCAGACCCGTCCTCCCTCCCTCCAGACCCGTCCCTCCCTCCCTCCCTCCAGACCCCTTCCTGAAAAAGCCCCTGTCCTTCGTGTAGAGAACAGCTTTCAGTCTCAGTCTCTACTCTCCAGAGTCCAAACACAGTTACATCACACAAACTTCTGATGACTTTGGACTAGTAATATCTACATTTAACTTCAACTTCCAGTTATTCATTTTTTGCCTATTTTGTTGCTCTACTAATTCAGTAAATAACAACATGAAATACTCCTGGAATGACCATTTAAAAACATATGTGAAATGACATTAGACCCAGAATCAGTCACCAGTAAAAGATCAAACTGGTTAGTCAGATAACTCCCCAAGATGTTGTTAGAATATACTGTTTAAAATAGCATTTCAATACTGATGACCTTTTACTGTTACCAAAACCACAATAAGTGAAACTGCTATCATATCACAGTTGTAAATGAGTGGCCAGTAGCTCATGTGCTGTGCCCTGAAAAGGCCTCAAAGTGAAAACCCAGTACAGTACAGTAGTTTTGGTTTCTATTCAACTTCTCTCTTTTTCACCCTAATGCAGCAAAACAGTCACATCTGACGACTGCACACGRGAACAAATGTGACAAGATGGTGTGACTTTGGTTCGGTATGATGGTTGACACACTGAATGACTAATAGTACAGGTCTGTACTGAATGCACTGACTGACAGATGAAATGACAGACTGACAGGTTGACTGACATGCAGGCAGACTGGCAGAGTGAGGGAAAGGAAGACGGATGGAGGGTATGTGAGGGGCCTATTGTCAGAGAAGCTGCTGGAAACTCACACTCTGTCAGCTGTGGTCTCTGTACACTGCATTATGAGGTATGATGTGAAATGTGAGCTTCCTGCACTGTAAGGTGTCAGGTAAGAGGGGTGTGATGTGATTATGTGTGAGCTAAGGGGGTGAGGTGAGAGGGTGTGAGAAGGGGGTAAGGACTAGGAGCTATCAGGTGTGTACAGGGAGGCCTAGACCTCTCATTATGGGCTGAGTCACTGGCATCAACTCTCACATCACCCCTGGGCATTGTCATGTTACTTAGCTACTACACTGCCCAGCCCCAGTCTAGACAAGGAGTGGCAGAGCAGGGGGATTCACAGCTGGAGACAGATTGTCTGGGCTGGGGCCTGCTACCCTGCACTGCTCTGTGAGAGGGGCCTTCACTCTCTTCCCCTGCCTCAGGGCCTTTCTCTGACCACAGGCAGTAGTACTGACAGACAGACAGACACAGTCTTGGCCACACTCCAACACTGATCGCTATTCAGCCCAGGTCAGTCTTCATCAGATCACTACAGGAGGACATTTTCTTCAGCTCGTTAATTAAAGCTGTGTTTGGGTTCAAATGTAGTTTTTCCCTTCCACTGAAAATGAATCAGATCTATAGAATTGATAAAAATGAAATTGAACACGTGTCCATCGCTATCTCTCTGCATGTGAGTAGTAAGCTCATGTGAGGAGATGTTGAGGAGAGTGATGGAGAGCTCGTGGTGTGTGGAAGTCTCTGAGTGACTATGTGAGCCAAGTGTGCGAGCGACTGTGAGAGCGTCCTAAGCAGAACCTTGTGGATGGCCCTGTGTGATTGTCACCCTAATTGCTTCCAGCTCTGTGTGTGTGTGTGTGTGTGTGTGTGTGTGTGTGTGTGTGTGGTGTGTGTGGTGTGTGTGTGTTGTGTTGTGTGTGTGTGTGTGTGTGTGTGTGTGTGTGTGTGTGTGGTCGTGTGTGTGTGTGTGTGTGTGTGTGTGTGTTGTGAAGGGGGTTTGTGTGGCAAGCAGCCCCTCTTGGGGATGGGACCACTTCAAGTGCGGTGGTGGGACAGCCGGGGGCTCCCTGGAAAGAAGGGCCTGTCTCTAGCCGGCATCGCAATGGCACCCTTTCCTACATAGTGCACTACTTTTGGCCAGGGCGCATAGGGCTCTGGTGATAAGTAGTGCACTATACAGGGAATAGGGTGCATTTAGGATGCAGCTCCTGTCTCTGGGCTGCAGATGCTCGCTCCACACGGCTCCACTGCTGCAAGCTCAGGAATCAGGGGTGGAGTTTGTGTGTGTGTGTGTGTGTGGGGATGGGGGGGTTAGAGGATGATTGTACTACTCTGCTGTGGTGACTGACAGGAGAAGGCTAGAGGATGATTGTAGTACTCTGCTGTGGTGACTGACAGGAGAAGCTAGAGATGATTGTACTACTCTGCTGTGGTGATGACAGGAGAAGGTTAAGAGATGATTGTATCCTCTGCTGTGGTGACTGACAGAGAAGGTTAGAGGATGATTGTACTACTCTGCTGTGGTGACTGACAGGAGAAGGCTAAGAGAATGATTGTAACTCTGCTGTGGTGACTGACAGGAGAAGGCTAGAGGATGATTGTACTACTTGCTCGTGGTGACTGACAGGAGAAGGCTAAGGATGATTGTACTACTCTGCTGTGGTGACCTGACAGAGAAGGTTAGAGGATGATTGTACTACTCGGCTGTGTGACTGACGGAGAAGTAGAGGATGATGTACTATCTGCTGTGGTGACTGACAGAGAAGGCTTGAGGATGATTGTACTACTCTGCTGTGGTGACTGACAGTAAGAAGGTTAGAGGATGATTGTACTACTCTGCTGTGTGACTGACAGGACGAAGGTCTAGAGGATGATTGTACTAACTCTGGCTGTGGTTGACTGACAGTGAACAGGTTAGAGGGATGATTGTACTACTCTGCTGTGGTGACTGACAGGAGAAGGCTAGAGGAATGATTGTACTACTTTGCTGTGGTGACTGACAAGGAGAAGGCTAGAGGATGATTGTTACTACTCTGCTGTGGTGACTGACAGGAGAAGGCTAGAGGATGATTGTTATCTCTGCTGTGGTGACTGACAGGAGAAGGTGAGGGATGATTGTACTACTCTGCTGTGGTGACTGCCAGGAGAAGTTAGAGGATGATTGTACTACTCTGCTGTGGTGACTGACAGGAGAAGGCTAGAGGATGATTGTACTACTCTGCTGTGGTGACTGACAGGAGAAGGCTAGAGATGATTGTACTACTCTGCTGTGGTGACTGACAGTAGAGGTTAGAGGATGATTGTACTACTCTGCTGTGGTGACTGACAGGAGAAAGGCTAGAGGATGATTGTACTACTCTGCTGTTGGTGACTGACAGAGAAGGTGAGGATGATTGTACTACTCTGCTGTGGTGACTGACAAGGAAGAAGGTTAGAGGATGATTGTAACTTGCTGTGGTGACTGACAGTAGAGAAGGTTAGAGGTGATTGTACTACTCTGCTGTGGTGACTGAACAGGAGAAGGTAGAGGATGATTGTACTACTCTGCTGTGGTGACTGACAGGAGAAGTCTTTCCCACTGGCCTGGCTGGTGTGTGTTAGGATGAGGGAGATGATAGGTTGACCTACCTTTCTGACTCATGTCTGTGGGCAGGTGGGGGGGGCTGGGGTTGAAGTGGTCGTTGCTGTAGGGCAGGAGGGACGTCAGGGGGTGCATCCCGTGAGACTGTTGGACCACTGAAACTTTGTTGGACTGCAACAGAGAGTGAGGGGGAGACAGACAGAGAGAGAYAGACAGACAGACAGACGTAATTTTAAGCATAGCTTGGAACAAACAGATGTGCTTTGGAAGCAGAATACATTTGCTCCCATTCGGTTGGCTGGGGATTCGGGGAGGGGTGGAGGGTGGAGGGGTGGAGGGTGGAGGGTGTGGGGGTACATTTGATCGATAGGCCTTTGATGATCAAGGGAGGTTGCGTGAGAGCTTGTTTGCTTTCATGTTTCTGTTTACAAATGGCTTTCAATAACTTAGCGTGAAATCCCAGTTGATTAGTGCTAATGTTGGAAACACGCAGGTGGGAGCTGTGTGACATTATGATATGTCACAAAGTGGTATGACCATGTTGGGAGGTATTCACCGTTCTTGGCACAGTTCCAGAGTAGCAGAGCACTCTTCATATTTTTGAGTCGAGGATGTGTGTTGTGTTTGAAAGTTTGGCTGCATCGGCATTAAGCATTTTCATCGTGAATGTACATATTTCGAGAAAACTTCTGTTTCTCTCTGCTGCTCTGAAGACTCCAGCAGCAGCACAACAGAGAGAGGCTGAGGCTCGCCTGGCCGGCTTCACATTGGCCCCCTGCCCTGTTTTATTAAGTGAAATGCCTTATCACTTTTAAGGCAGTCCTTCCACGCGCCGCCGACACACATTACTAAACCCACTTTCACATTACCCTACTCCCCGCCTGATTACATCACATCTAAACCTCTTAACATTGGTTTCATCAGATATGATGTGGGAGAGCAAACAAAATACTACCACTACTTTTAATGTTCCAAACACACAGCAACACAAACTCAGAGCTGAGAGAAGAGAGAGAGAGGTATCCAATACTACCGTGGGATATGCATCAACAGCAACCTTGGGGAAATCCTCTGCATTATCATTAACAGCAGACTTGTACATTTCCTCAGTGAAAACAATGTACTGAGCAAATGTCAAATTGGCTTTTTTACCAAATTGCCATATGATAGAGAACGTATTCACCCTGTACACACATAATTGACAAACAAACAAAACAAACAAAATCCCAAATATCACTAGTAAGTTGTGCGTGCAAGTTCTTATGTCTTCTCATGCTTTGTCGATTTCAAAAAAAGCTTTTGACTCAATTTCGCATGAGGGTCGGCAATACAAATTGATGGAAAGTGGTGTTGGGACACAAACATACGACATTATAAAATCCATGTACACAAACAACAACGCAGAAACTGGCCCAAGCCCCCCCTCTTCTCCTTGGCCCAAATCCAGACAGCTGATGTTCTGATAGAGCTGCAAAATCCGGATCCCTACAAATCAGCTGGGCTAGACAATCTGGACCCTCTCTTCCTAAAATTATCCGCCGCCATTGTTGCAACCCCTATTACTAGTCCGTTCAACCTCTCTTTCGTATCGTCTGAGATTCCTAAAGATTGGAAAGCTGCTGCGGTCATCCCCCTCTTCAAAAGGGAACACACTCTAGACCCAAACTGTTACAGACCTATATCAATCCTGCCCTGCCTTTCTAAAGTCTTCGAAAGCCAAYTGAACAAACAGATCACCGAACATTTCGAATCCCACCGTACCTTCTCCACTATGCAATCTGGTTTCCGAGCTGGTCATGGGTGCACCTCAGCCACGCTCAAGGTCCTAAAGGATATCATAACCGCCATCAATAAAAGACAGTCCTGTGCAGCCGTATTCATCGACCTGGCCAAGGCTTTCGACTCTGTCAATCACCGTATTCTTATCGGCAGACTCAACAGCCTTGGTTTCTCTAATGACTACCTCGCCTGGTTCACTAACTACTTCTCAGATAGAGTCAGTGTGTCAAATTGGAGGGCCTGTTGTCCGGACCTCTGGCAGTCTCTATGGGGGTGCCACAGGGTTCAATTCTCGGGCCGACTCTCTTCTCTGTATACATCAATGATGTCGCTCTTGCTGCGGGTGATTCTTTGATCCACCTCTAAGCAGACGACACCATTCTGTATACATCTGGCCCTTCTTTGGACGCTGTGTTATCAAACCTCCAAACGAGCTTCAATGCCATTACAACTCTCCTTCTGTGGCCTCCAACTGCTCTTAAATGGTAGTAAAAGAAATGCATTCTCTTCAACCGATCGCTGCCCGCACCCGCCTGCCCGACTAGCATCACTACTCTGGACGGTTCTGACTTAGAATATGCGGACAACTATAAATACCTAGGTGTCTGGCTAGACTCTAAACTCTCCTTCCAGACYAATTTTTTTCAATTTTCGCCTAAAATGACATACCAAAATCMAACTGCCTGTAGCTCAGGCCCTGAAGCAAGGATATGCATATTCTTGGTACCATTTGAAAGGAAACACTTTGAAGTTTGTGGACATGTGAATCGAATGTAGGAGAATATAATACAATAGATCTGGTAGAAGAAAATACAAAGAATACCTTTTTGAAATGCAACAGAAAGGTCCCACTTCTAACCATCACTCTGGTTGTAATTCCGATGGTGTCCACAAGATGGCGGCAGTGTATGTGCAAAGTTTCAGACGGATAACTTGAAGTATGAGCGAACTACATGACATTTATTGTGAAATCAGCCAGGTACATTTAGGCAAATCGAGAAGGAGACATTTGCATTTATATAACAATTTTCTGCAAGAATATTGTCAAATCTGTATACTTGGACTTTGATTTAGCTTTTCCAGTATTAGTAGCCATATTATAAGCTCAACATTTGCAAAACAACCAGTTTTCATAACCTCATAACTCTGAATATTCTTATAATTTTTGTCCAAAAGGAAAAGGCATGCTGTTGCACAAGGTTAGCAGCTACATTTTGCGACAGATACAGGGTTTCCGTAAATACTCCAGTAAAGCCCAGCTCATTGGCTATCTAGCTAGCTTTGTTTGACCCCGATTGGTGCTTATTTGACAAATTTAGTGTCGATCAAGTGAAGACTGCCCACGTCATCGGTGTGCCATGAAGGKKTCGCTSTCTGAKCAAATWMGGTGTCCTATKGGATATACTACACCCCTAATGATATAGTGAAGTCTGGTTACGTTCTAGGATCWCTGAGGWAWARATARGAARYTGATTTGACTGGTTGAAACAACGTTTAGGGTTAGATTTTCACAGATTCCTTTCTTTGCAAATTGAACGAGTGGAAATACAAAATCGATCGTGCATGCTATATGGACCTCTTTAGGATATGAAGGATTTTATCTAACAAAACGACACTTCATGTTATCTCTGGGACCCTTTGGATGATAAATCAGASCAAGATTTCAGAATGTATGTACAAATTTCACCTTCAGACGTGAATTTAACAAACCTATCGAGGTGAAAAAAGTGTTTTGTTGTTAGGAGCTCTCCTCAAACAATAGCATGGCATTTTTTCACAGTAATAGCTACTGTAAATTGGAGAGTGCAGTTATATTAACAAGAATTTAAGCTTTCAGCCGATATAAGACACTTATATGTACCAACATTTGTTGTTCCTCTAAAATCTGCGATGGTGACAGAAGGCYCTGCATGATTTACAACTGTCCCGTTGACGGGACGCCTATCCCTGCATCTCCAATTKAAAATTAAATCTAGAATCGGCTTCCTATTTCGCAACAAAGCCTCCTTCACTCATGCTGCCAAACATACCCTCGTAAAACTGACTATCCTACCGATCCTTGACTTTGGCGATGTCATTTACAAAATAGCCTCAAACACTCTACTCAGCAAATTGGATGCAGTCTATCACAGTGCCATCCGTTTTGTCACCAAAGCCCCATATACTACCCACCACTGTGACCTGTATGCTCTCGTAGGCTGGTCCTTGCTACATATTCGTTGCTAGGTAAAGCTCTGCCTTATCTCAGCTCACTGGTCACCATAGCAACACCCACCTGTAGCACACGCTCCAGTAGGTATATTTCACTGGTCATCCCCAAAGCCAACACCTCCTTTGGCCGCCTTTCCTTCCAGTTCTCTGTTGCCAATAACTGGAACGAATTGCAAAAATCACGGAAGTTGGAGACWTATATCTCCCTCACTAACTTTAAGCGTCAGCTGTCAGAGCAGCTTACCGATCGCTGCAGCTGTACACAGCCCATCTGTAAATAGCCCATCCAACCAACTACCTACCTCATCCCATATTTGTTTTTGTTTTTCTGCTCTTTTGCACACCAGTATTTCTATTTGCACATCCTCATCTGCACATCTGTCACTCCAGTGTTAATTGCTAAATTGTAATTACTTCGCCACTATGGCCTATTTATTGCCTTACCTCCTTACTTCATTTGCACACACTGTATACAGATTTTTCTCTTGTGGGTTACTGACTTCCGTTTGTTATCCCATGTGTAACTCTGTGTTGTTTGTTTTTGTCGCACTGCTTTGCTTTATATTGGCCAGGTCGCAGTTGTAAATGACAACTTGTTCTCAACTGGCCTACCTGGTTTAAATAAAGGTGAAATAAATAAAATAGAAATGTCTTTCCACAGGGCCGTGGGTGAGACAGGGTAGCAGCTTAGCCCCACCCTCTTCCACATATATATCAACGAATTGGAGTCTGACCCCCGTTACGAATTTGTCTGTTATGATCTGGTGCGTCTGTCCCCAACAAGGAGGGCCTACAGAAGCACCTAGATCTTCTGCACAAGATTCTGTCAGACCTGGACCCTGACAGGAAATCTCAGTAAGCAAAAATAATGGTCCAGTTGCCAGGACAACAAATACAAATTCCATCTAGAACATGTTGCCGAGAGCACAAAAAAACTATACATACCTCGGCCTAAACATCGGCGCCAAAGTTAACTTCCACAAAGCTGTGAGAAATCAGAGAGATAAGGCCAGAAGGGCCTTCTATGCCATCAAAGGAACATAGAATTCGACATACCAATTAAGATCTGGCTAAAAATACTTGAATCAGTTATAGAACCCATTGCCCTTTATGGTTGTGAGGTCTGGGGTCCGCTCACCAACCAAGAATTCACAAAATGGGACAGACACCAAATTGAGACTCTGCATGCAGAATTCTGCAAAAACATCCTCTGTGTACAAGGTAAAACACCAAATAATGCATGCAGAACAGAATTAGGCCGATACCCACTAATTATCAAAATCCAGAAAAGAGCAGTTAAATTCTACAACCACCTAAAAGGAAGCGATTCCCAAACCTTCCTTAACAAAGCCATCACCTACAGAGTCCCCTAAGCAAGCTGGTTCTGGGGCTCTGTTCACAAACAGACCCCACAGAGCCCAAGGACAGAAACACAATTAGACCCAACCAAAATCATGAGAAAACATAAAGATAATTACTTAAAATAATTAGAATTAAAGAATTAACAAAGAAAGAATTAACAAAAAACTGCGCAAACTAGAATGCTATTTGGCCCTAAACAGAGAGTACACAGTGGCAGAATAGCTGAACACTGTGACTGACCCAAACTTAAGGAAACCTTTGACTATGTACAGACTCAGTGAGCATAGCCTTGCTATTGAGAAAGGCCGCCATAGGCAGACCTGGCTCTCAAGAGAAGACAGGCTATGTGCACTGCCCATACATTTWATTTATTTATTTAACTAGGCAATTCAGTTAAGAACAAATTCTTATTTACAATGACCGCCTAGGAACAGTGGGTAAACAGCCTTGTTCAGGGGCAGAACAACAAGATTTTTACCTTGTCAGCTCGGGGATTCGATCTTGCAACCTTTCAGTTACTAGTCCAACGCTCTAACCACTAGGCTACCTGCCTCTAACCACTAGGCTAGCTGCCGACCCAATTAAAAATGAGATGGAAACTGAGCTGCACTTCCTGACCTCCTGCCAAATGTATGACCATATTAGAGACACATAATTCCCTCAGATTACACAGATCCACAAAGAATGAGAAAACMAACCCAATTTGGATAAACTCCCATATCTACTGGGTGAAATACCACAGTATGCCATCACAGGAGCAAGATGTGTGACCTGTTGCCACAAGAAGAACATGCACCATTGTAAATACAACCCATATTTATGTTTATTTATCTTCCCTTTTGTACGTTAACTATTTGCACATAATATGACATTTGAAATGTCTTTATTCTTTTGGATGTTTTGTGAGTGTAATGTTTACTGTAATTTTTTTA
>NW_019942718.1:152215-217685 GCF_002910315.2 Salvelinus sp. IW2-2015 | reverse complement strand
CACACACACTCACACTCACAGAAAGGTGAATTAACTCAAGACTTCAATCTAACTCGTATCTAAATCTTTGGTCTCTGATAACATCAAAGACAAAATTCCAATTAGATATTAAACCTTTTAAAGTACGGCAAACGCACTGCGCTCATCCTTCAGTAATCTAATTTCACTTAAAAGGACATATATTAGCATATTGATATTGCCTTTTATCTGGCGGGGTTGTGTTTGAACAGGAATCCGGTGTTAAATAAGAGGTAATYGTGTTTGAGACATCACTGGGAATTAATGATGGATGATGACCTTCCCCCCCGACGGCCAATAGGCTACACRTTGACCCATGTCTCTGCCGCTTCATTCCCTATGCTGATGAAACACTTTACACATAATGTATTCTTTGGTGTTCACAGACCTAAGAAGGTTTTTTTGAAGCGGAAATTAGGGGTCCTGTTCGGAGCACGGCCAGAGTGCTTTGAGAGTAACGTCTTTAATCTCTCTATTTCATCGTTGATACATTAAACACACTCACTTCTCCGTTGTTCATCATCTAGCCCCTCTGCTATATATCAAGGTTGAATGAGCTACAATCATTTGGATTGAATGGTCTTGTTTGGTGCTTTCAAGTAGATAAAAAAAAGACATTGTTCTTAATCGACTTACCTGTATAAATAAAGGTAAAAAAAGAGAGGTAAAATCCAAATCAGAGTCATGTTGTTCATTTGTAGTTTTGTAACATTGTCATGAATTAAGATAAAAGATAAAATAGCACTAATAAAACACTCACTTCACACGTGAATCAGTTGCAAGTACCCATGAAGTGCCGTTGTGTTAAGTACAGAAAACTGCTATGGTTGTAATGTCATGTACTGTTCATTACGTTACAGACCCTGTTCCCACTGTACGACATACAGTGTAGTCTATCTGTGAAATCCCAAGTTGAGTGGCTGGGATGCAGACACAGACAGGCAAGTACACAGATGAGCAGGAGGGCGACAGATGTGACTGTTAACCCATCCACTGTACCAGCGCCACACTGAGCCAGAGCCTTGCTGTGGTGGCGCTGTGAGATAACCTGCACTAGGCATTACTCATACACACACCCTCAGGTTTGTGTGCGAGCAGTGGTATAGAGGGGAAAATTACCCACACCTGACTGTATGAGAGTGAAAGGACTGGCTGAAGGGGCAAAGAAAGTCGTCAGAATGAGACCTGAGACATTTACATCCTGTTTGATCCTGGAACTGGCTGTGTGCTATATATGGATACAGGTCAGCCAGGGATGGAAATCATTTTAAGAGTGGATGATTAAGTTTAAGGTTCTATAAAAAGACTGAGACAGTAAAACAACAACAAGTAGAAGGCTGTTGTGGATAAGAGTGATGCTGTTTGGACATTTGTATATGTGTGTATGCATGTATGTGCGTGTGTGTGTGTGTGTGTGTGTGTGTGTGTGCTTGCGTGGATGTGTTTATGAATGTGTCCCACTGGGCACAAACTGGTTAAATCAACATTGTCAACGTATTGTGATGTGGAATCTACGTGGAAAATACATTGGATTTGAAAAATGTAATCCACATAAACTGTTGTTTTGAGGTGAAATTTCTACCACAAGATTACGTCATCGTGGTAACCAAATGTCAACATAGACAAAGCTTGTATAAAATATGTTGAATTTGGACCTTTAAAACAATGTCAGATCTTCAAGGTTATATCCACTATCAGAAAAAATAATTGATCAATCTACAGCTACACTTTGGGCTCCTATCCAGGGTTTTAACAGCTCTGTTTAGCTATGATATTAGTCCCTGACTATTACCAATGTGCCTGACAATGATTGCTGAGAGATCTCCACTTAATAACTACATATATTCACGGTTCCTATCAAAGTCATTCCAAAGGGCAGGTTTAACAGAGCAGATGAAATGTAACTTTATCACTCATATCTCATCAACTTTACACTGCCTTCACAAAGTCTTTACACTCCTTTACTTCTTCCACATTTTGTTGTGTTACATTTGAGATGTTACTGGCCTACACACAATACCCTATAATGTCAAAGTGGAATAATGTTTCTTTTTTAAATATWTTTTTTAAAGAAATTAATAAAAAATGAAAAGCTGAAATGTCTTGCGTCAATAAGTATTCAACCCCTTTGTTATGACAAGCCGAAATAACTTCAGGTGTACAAAACAAGTCACATAATGTAACGAACGTCGTCGGGAGAAGGAGAAGAGGACCAAGGTGCAGCGTGGTAAGTGTCCATATTACTTTTAATAAATACGAAACACTTGAACAAAAACCAACAAAACGAACAGTTCTGCAAGGTATACACACAAAACAGAAAACAACTACCCACAAACACAGGTGGGAACAGGCTACCTAAGTATGGTTCTCAATCAGAGACAACGATAGACAGCTGCCTCTGATTGGGAACCATACCAGGCCAAACAAATAGAAATACAAAACATAGAACAACATAGAACACTAGACATAGAATGCCCACCCAAACTCACGCCCTGACCAACCAAAATAGAGACATAAAAAGGATCTCTAAGGTCAGGGCGTGACACATAATTAGTTGCATGGACTCACTCTGTGTCCAATAATAGTGTTTAACATGATTTTTGAATGACTACCTCATCGCTGTACCCCACACATACAATTATCTGTAAGGTCCTTCAAACCAGCAGTGAATTTCAAACACAGATTCAACCACAAAGACCAGGGAGGTTTTCCAATGCCTCACAAAGAAGGGCATCTATTGGCAGTGGTGGAAAAATTACCCAATTGTCATACTTGAGTAAAAGTAAAGATACCTTAAAAGAAAATGACTCAAGTAAAAGTCACCAAGTAAAATACTACTTGAGTAAAAGTCTAAAAGTATTTGGTTTGAAATGTACTTAAGTATCAAAAGTAAAAGTATAAATCATGAAACATTTCTTATATTAGGCAAACCAAACAACACGTTTTTCTTGTTTTTTWAATTTACGGATAGCCAGGGGTACAGTTCAACACTCAGACGTAATTTACAAATGAAGCATTTGTGTTTAGTGAGTGCCAGATCAGAGGCAGTAGGGATAACCAGGGATGTTCGCTTGATAAGTGCGTGAATTAGACCATTTTCCTGTCCTGCTAAGCATTCAAAATGTAACGAGTACTTTTGGGTGTCAAAAATATAAATAGTAAAGTACAGATACCCCCAAAAACGACTTAAGTAGTTATTTTAAAGTATTTTTTACTGAGGTACTTTACACCACTGCCTATTGGTAGATGGGGAAAAAAAGAAAAAATAAGACATTGAGTATCCCTTTGAGCATGGTGAAGTTATTAATTAGACTTTTTGTGGTGTATCAATAGACCAAGTCACTACAAAGATACAGGCGTCCTTCCTAACTCAGTTGGCAGAGAGGAAGGAAACTGCTCAGGGATTTCACCATGAGGCCAATGTTTTCAAGCATGGTGGTGGCTGCATCATGTTATGGGTAGGCTTGTCATCGGCATGGACTATGGAGTTTTTTAGGATAAAAAGAAACGGAATAGAGCTAAGCACAGGCTAAATCCTAGAGGAAAACCTGGTTCAGTCTGCTTTCCTGGGAGACAAATTCACATTTTAGCAGGACAATAACCCAAAACACAAGGTCAAATCTACACTGGAGTTGCTTACCAATATGACATTGAATGTTTCTGTGTGGCCTAGTTACAGTTTTGAGTTAAATCGTCTTGAATCTATGTCAAGACTTGAAAATGGCTGTCTAGCAATGATCAGCATGTCACGACTTCCGCCGAAGTCGGCCCTTCMCCTTGTTCGGGTGGTGTTCGGCGGTCGACGTCACCGGCTTTCTAGTCACCACCGATCCATTTTTCTGTTTCGTTTTGTTTTGTCTGTATTATACACACCTGGTTTCAATTCCCCTATTATGTTCCCWATTTAACCCTCTGGCTTTCATTTCTGTTTTGTCCGTGATTGTTTGTTACGTTAGTGGTTGTTGTTATTTCTTATATGTTTTGTAATTATTCCCGTTGTGGAATTTTGCTGAGATTTTTGAGTAAACGTTTTGTGTTTCGCTCAACACTGGTGTCCTGCATTTGACTCTGCTACTTCGCCGCACACAACCCTGACACAGCAACCAACTTGACAGAGCTTGAAGAATTTTCTGAAAAATTATGTGCAAATATTATACAATCCAGGTGTGCAAAACTCTTAGAGACTTACCCAGAAAGGCTCAAAGCTCTTAGAGACTTACCCAGAAAGACTCAAAGCTCTTAGAGACTTACCCAGAAAGGCTCAAAGCTCTAAGAGACTTACCCAGAAAGACTGACAGCTGTAATTGCTGCCAAAGTTGCTTCTACAAAGTATTGACTCAGTGGTGGGAATACTTATGTAAATTAGATATTTCTGTATTTCATTTTCAATACATTTGCAAACATTTCTAAAAACATGTTTTCACTTTGTCATTAAGGGCTATTATGTGTAGATGTGTGAGAAAAAAAGAAATATACAACAAAACATGTGGAATAAGTCAAGGGGCATGAATACTTTCTGAAGCCACTGTAGCATTTGCAAAGTCATCACCAGCGATTGTTTCAATTCAACCCAGAATTCAACAGAAATAGACAATACAATAAGCCTAAGGTTTCAAGCTCTGGTTGATTTCAAATGTAATGATAATAATTTATATTGTATTGTGTTTAGTTGTCAACGCAACCAAATATCAGCATTTGAAGGAGATGTATCTTCTGCTTGGATAGTTCCATCTGTACCACTGACTTAGTCTGCCTTTAATTCCAGTTCTACAAATTAATTATTATTATGTTGGATTCACGTCTCCATCTCAACCAAAAAATTTGCATTTAAAAGTGCCTTTCAAGTTTGATTTGATTTAGTCCTGTTCTTTAACTTTGATTTTTGGTTGAGAAAGAGACATTAATCCAACATATCAATAATTCATTTGTAGACAAACTGTAATTAAAGCCAGACTACGTCAGTGGCACCTAGTCTTGGCCTACACTTGATTTAGACTAAATAAATTGGCATACACTTGATTTAGACTAAATAAATTGGCCTACTCTTGATTTAGGCTAAATAAATTGGCCTACTCTTGATGTAGACTAAATAAATTGGCCTACTCTTGATTTAGACTAAATAAATTGGCCTACACTTGATTTAGACTAAATAAATTGGCCTACACTTGATTTAGACTCCATTATTGCAAGCTAAATGTTTCTGATCAGTGACAGATTAGCAAACTAATAGACGAGCTATACCACCTCCTTATTAACCAAATGTACAGACGGAGATTCAGTGAAACAAAATCCCATTGATTAAAACAAGTCTTTGGTCGGGAGGCTTTGGTCGGGAGTAGGCCTAGGCTAATAAGTGGCTGGAGTGAAGAGCAAAATAATCCACTTGTTAAACTACTTATATAACATGCTGGCAAGATGATCTGAGCAGCACTCACCTCAATTTAGCTAACATTTCCCCAGCCTAATTGTAGCCTAACCAATATCCAAAAAACTAAAATCTGTCATTGATTGATTCATCAAGACGATTCCCCACGCTTGTCTCATAGCAGGATGATGGCGCTTTCCCAATCAAAGCGGTGCTGAAATMATCATCTGGTTGACCACACGCAGCCTGAAGCAGGTAGGCTATTGCTTAAAACGTATTACAACGATTGGATAACTTTGGGAGTTTCAGTCAACAACAATTTGATACATGCCTTCAATTGCATTAGCCTACTTTATTGCATTATTTTCATCATTCAGTGATATTTATTAACACAGTCATTCTTTCTGGATCCATCCAGGTGTGGTTAAGAAAACAGTGCATGCTTAATGGTGAGCTGTGCCAAGAGATGGGCGAAGTGACATGCCTAGCGTAGTGAATGCCAATTATGGCTACGTTTCATACTAAGCCGTAGGCATAACTTAACCGAAATGATTACTAGGTTGTTAGGTCAGAAATCAAACGTTTTGGTTTTAATATCGCCAATACCTTTAAGATATAAAGAAAAGTCTGAAAAAAGTTGGGGGTATGGTAAAGTTGGCAGAAAAAGTATGGAAGGGATATAAGACCGAGGAGGAAGAACTGCGCAACCTGAGTAATAGGGGGCGGTGCTTGGTGTGTGTGTGGGAAGCAGCCACAAGAGGAGAACAAAAACAGAGTAAACTATAAAAACTGACGTTACACACGTTTTAAAATATTTTACACACGGTTGAGTGCCGTTTTAAAATATTTTACACACGGTTGAGTGGCGTTTTAAAATATTTTACACACGGTTGAGTGCCGTTTTAAAATATTTTACACACGGTTGAGTGCCGTTTTAAAATATTTTACACACGGTTGAGTGCCGTTTTAAAATATTGCATGTGATATGGATCTCTGCGATATGGATATTGCGCATGCCAATATTAATCATTTTATGTGAATTTGATTAATTGTGCAGCCCTAATTCAACCTTAAAATGAGTTACTGTAACTATACATTTCTTATGCACTGTAATCATAAAGCGAGGATTTTCAAGATAGCATACATAGGTCTGTGCAGGTCTGTGCAGGGCTTCACAGTTGATCACCATGTACTTGTAATGTAATCTCAACTGCAACCCTGGTCATTTGGTTKTGCTATTAGATGTACAGTGATAACACATCAATCTGTTGTATAAATAAACCAAAAATTTGACATTGGTTTTTCCACTGGAATTTGGTTGTGCTTTTAGATGGTTGAAAGCATAGTGATAACACATTAGAAATTCAACTAACTTTTGGCTGTCTTTTTGAGTGGGTGAATATAGGTTGCAATCTCATTGATCAACGTCAGCACCAAATATTACCCAATTAACCACATTGATATGACGTAGTGTGCCCAGTAGGGTGTGTTTGTGCATACATGTGTTCCACAMGAGGCTGCTGAGGGGAGGAAGGCTCATAGTAATGGCTGGAGTGGAGTGAATGGAATGGCATCAAACACATGGAAACCATGATGTATTTGCGCCACCAACCTCCTGTGATGTGTTCTCCATATGTGTGTGTGTACCCTATGTGTATATCCAGTGCCCAGGGTCCATGTCCAGTGGCTGACGGTCAGGCAGAAGTACTCCTAGCGTCCCTTCCCCTGTCACTGACACTCCCTGCCATTATAGCACCAACAACAGCCAATCACACAGAGTAGGAGGCCCAATCTGGAAGTGATTGTGTCTCTCCAGAGTTACCCAAAATGAGCACCACTTAGTTGGAGGTTTGAGAACATCAAAGCCCAGGCAGACATAACAACGCACTGAACGCAGCCATGTATAAAGACTAAAACACGCACACACACACACACACACACACACACAACACACACACACTGTGGACATCTATGCTGGTGGGCAGATGCTGGGCTATGTTGGTTGGGAGTGTGGCATGTTGGTGGGCAGATGCTGGGCTATGTTGGTGGGGCAGATGCTGGGCTATGTTGGTGGGGCAGATGCTGGCTATGTTGGTGGCGCAGATGCGTGGCTATGTTGGTGGGGCAGTCGGCATGTGGTGGGCAGATGCTGGGCTATGTTGGTGGGGCATGCTGGGATGTGTGGGCAGATGCTGGCTATGTTGGTGGGGCAGATGCTGGGCTATGTTGGTGGGGCAGATGCTGGCTATGTTGGTGGGGCAGATGCTGGGCTATGTTGTGGGGGCAAATGCTGGGCTATGTTGGCTGGGCAGATGCTGGGCTATGTGGTGGGGCAGAGTGTCACTCTGTGCAGCACTATGGAAATGCTCCATTGCAGAGCCATGCTGTCTCAATTTAACAATAGATGGGACTGGGACAGACGGACAGGCCAACCCACTGTACAACATGCAGACTAACCATCTCAATCTAAATGAGCACAGACAGACAACAATCACAGATGTGTTCAGCTCCACTGAAATAGTCTTTAAATGGTCGTGCTTTAAAACTTAACTAACATATGTGCAGGAAGTAGGGTGCTGAGGGTGTCTCTACAAAAGCAGTGCACTGAGCTTTACTAGTCCTGTATTAGCGACTGATACAGCCGTCTGAAGACCAACCCCCCCCCCCCCCCACGTGTTGAAAAAAGGTCAGCCCACACCCCTAAACTAGTTCCCGCGGCTATTTGAACTAATGGTCTTCCTGTTCATATCATCAGGGAGTCATCCGTAACCAAAATATTGACGCAGAATTAAGGAAATGAGATGACCACAGAAGTCAGAAGTCTTGGTGAAAACACACACTTCCTCCTCTTTATGGTTTATCAACACAATAGGTCAACCTTTAACACAGAGACCCAGACATATTTGTTTCTCTAGTGGTGTTCTGTACTCAGACCCGGACCATAAGCTGAAAGTATGACGTGTCTGGTTATTATGGGTGTTCATTGTTTGTTGTGAAATGTCAACACTTCCATATGGACCGTAGTCTCTGACCTCTTGGGGGCTGTGGTAGGGAATGGGTTGGAACCACGGTCTGAGTCCCATACAAGCACGTGACCTTTTGTGAATCCACCCTTTAACTTTACAGGTAAAGATCCCCTTCAAAATGTTCTTAAAGATCCCCTTGAATCAAATCCCGTCAGTCAGTGGTTGAATGTCTGACTGTAATGGTGTTCAACAGACTATACATTCAGCACTGTGTGAGTCATAGTGAAACCTGTCCTCTACGGCGGCTGGGACAGCTTTCACTCACAGCATGTTTCTGAAAGCAGACTTGGCAGCCCACTGGGAAATACCACAGCATATCAAAAAACCCTGCCATGAACTAAAAATATACTATTATCATTAGACTTATTGACTTCTAAAACTGATCACAACTTCCTTTGTCAATGAAAACCCCTCTATATTGTATCACTGTCATCCTTGTTCTAGAAAAGTACAAGAAAGCTGAGGGCTCTGGCATTAGAGAGAGAAATGGAGAAGAGAGGAGAGAAGAGGGGGGTGAGAAGAGATGAGAAGAGGGGTGAGAAGAGATGAGGGGTGAGAAGAGATGAGAAGAGGGGGTGAGAAGAGAGAAGAGGGGGGTGAGAAGAGATGAGAAGTGGGGGTGAGAGAGATGAAAGAGATGAGAAGAGGGTGAGAAGAGATGAGAAGAGGGGGTGAGAAGAGATGAGGGGGTGAGAAGAGATGAGAAGAGGGGGTGAGAAGGAGGAGAAGAGGGGGTGAGAAGAGCTGAGAAGAGGGGTGAGAGAGAGAGAGAAGAGATGAGAAGAGGGGGGTGGGAGAGAAGAGAGGGAGAGAAGAGAGGGAGAGACAGGAGAGCGAAAAGACAGAGAGAGGGGTGATCTCGTCCCTAAGAAAGTGAAATAATACCCAGAGGTAAGGCATGGTAAGTTAGGCACCAGTCCTCTATCTGGTTTACCAGTCAGACCTTCCCTCAGCATGGCTACTGCTTGGCTGTCTCAATCCTCAGTGAGCCGCCCACCAACATACTAATTACAGAGTCACACGACAGCCCTCTGTAGCTCCCCCTCACATGATAAGACCTAGCGGGGTCTGCTACTGGGTCTCCAGGAGTGTGTGTGTGTTGTGTGTGTGGGTTGGGGATCTGTCAGGGAGGGTTGGTCCAGTGCACCGCAGGGCAGGGTAGGGGTGGGGTATGCCAGAGTGTCCTCTACTCTACACACCACTTACTGGGCTCTTTATTAAATGGTGGGAACATCAAAGGACTGGGAGAAGAGAGGAGTGTCTTTGATGGGGGGTGGGGGGGTGGGTGGGGGCACTGTACTTCCACTCTGAACTTTGGACTACATTTGTCATAGTATGGAAGTGGTAACTGTTTCAGTCCAAGAGGTCACTTTCAGTTCAGACATCTCAACACTTCCCCTCAGAATGACATGACCGAATTGTGTAAACTCCACCCCAAGTTCCCGTGCCATGAATCAGTCTATAAAGTGTAAATGGTATACTCTGCTTTCCCGTGTTTACAAACAAAGCAATGTGAATGTCTCTGAAGTCTTTCTGTCTAGTCAGAGAGCTCCACTGATTTGAGATTAGAGATGAGCTTCTTCTTTCTATCAGAGAAGAGGATGATAGAGGAGGATGATAGAGGAGGGTGATAGAGGAGGATGATAGAGGAGGGTGATAGAAGAGGATGATAGAGGAGGGTGATAGAAGAGGATGATAGAGGAGGGTGATAGAAGAGGGTGATAGAAGAGGATGATAGAGGAGGGTGATAGAAGAGGATGATGAGAGGAGGATGAGAGGTGAGAGGAGGATGATAGAGGAGGATGATAAGAGAGGTGATAGGAGAGGTTGATAGAGGAGGATGATAGAGGAGATGATAGAGGAGATAGGTGAGGGTGATGAGGAGTGAGAGAGAGATGATAGAGGAGAGGTGTAGAAGAGGATGATCAGGAGGATGATAGGGGGTGATGAAGAGGTGATAGAGGAGGTGATGAGAGGATGATAGAGGAGGATGATAGAGGGATGATAGAGGAGGATGATAGAGGAGGTGATAGAGGAGGTGATAGGAGGGTGATAGAAGAGGTGATAGAGGGTGATTTAGAAAGAGGTGATAGAAGAGGGTGATAGAGGAGGGTGATAGAGGAGGGTGATAGAAGAGGTGATAGAAGAAGAGGGTGATAGAGGGTGATAGAGGAGGGTATAGAGGAGGTGATGGAAGAGGCTGATATAGGAGGATGATAGAAGAGGAGAAGAGGAGGATGTAGAGGAGGGTGATAGAGGAGGATGATAGAAGAGGTGATAGAAGAGGATGATAGAGGAGGGATGATAGAGGAGGATGATAGAGGAGGATAGATAGAAGAGGTGATAGAGGAGGGTGATAGAAGAGGGTGATAAGAGGGTGATAGAAGAGGATGATAGAGGAGGGTGATAGAGGGTGTAGAGGAGGATGATAGAAGAGGGTGATAGAGGAGGATGATAGAAGAGGGTGATAGAGGAGGTGATAGAGGGTGATAGGGGGTGATAGAAGAGGAGTGATACAGATATAGAGAGGGTGAAGAAGGATGATGAGAGGTTAGAGGAGGGTGATAGAAGAGGATGATAGAGGGGATGATAGAGGAGGATGATAGAGAGGTGATAGAGGAGGTGATAGAAGGGGTGATAGAAGGGATGATAGAGGGGATGATAGAGGAGGATGATGAGGATGATAGGGAGGATGATAGAAGGGTGATAGAGGAGGGTGATAGAAGAGGATGATAGAAGATGATGATAGAGGAGGACGATCGAGGAGGATGATAGAAGAGGGTGATAGAGGAGGATGATAGAGGATGATGATAGAGGATGATAGATGAGGATGATAGATGAGGATGATATTGGAAGGAAAGTGAGGAAGGAGGAGTAAGTAAATAAGGAGGAGGGGTTGGTTCTCCCCCACCCAGTGAAGTGAGATAAACAGATCATTTGTGGACAAAAGAGGCCTGAGGCAAGTGACCAATCAGAACATTCTTCTATAAGACTCCATTTAGCTGTCACAGTTATTACAGCGTAGCTCTCAACACCCTGCACTTTACTGCTGATGAAGATGAACACTGTATGTCTAGCTGACTGTCTAACTCAACCCTGAACTCCCTGCTCTTCATAGAGGCACAAACAAACTAGTGCTGATTGAAACGAGACCCACCACCCCTGATGAAATCTACCCTGTCCCTGATTCTGCTTTCAGCTGCTCAGTTCAATGGCTATTGCTAAAATCAATGGATCAATCCATTCAAAACCAGCACAAACAGTCCACACACACCTTAGCTGACTAGACTCCATTTCAGTGTGAAGGAAGTTTCTGATGAAGTCTACCTAACGGAGTGGAGCAGAGACAGGCTTTGTCGAATTTAGCTCTGACTACATCGATTTACCCAAGGTGAATACTTAAAAAATAATAATTATAAAATGCTTACCTTGTACCTATGTTTATGCTCTGTATTTACTTGCCATTCTTTGTTTGCTGAATTCCATACAACCACCGACTGTTTCCTTGTTGAGATTCAATTGGCACATTCGCATTTGCGCTGAGTTGCCATCTTAGAGCAAAAGCAATGAGAAAACAGTCGGTGGTTGTATTTGATTAACGTTTATTTAAAAAGTATGGATTTCAGCAAACAAATAAAGGCACGCAACTACGCAAGCCTGGTCTCTGCTCCACTCCGTTGGTGGAGTTCATCAGAGACTTCCTTCACCACGGAACAGCGTTTAGGCAGCTACACACGCCCAAGTCCTATCTTTCTACAGTATCTATCTATATATCTATCTACAGTATCTATCTATCTAGTATATTCTACTTACAGTATCAATCTATCATATCTATCTACAGTATCAATCTATATATATCATCGTACAGTATCTATCTATATATCTATCTACAGTATCATCTATATATCTATCTACAGTATCAATCTATATCTATCTACATACGTCTATCTACTATAATCATATCTACAGTATTCATCTATATATCTATCTACAGTATCTATTCTATATATCTATCTATCTACAGTATCTATCTACAGTATCAATCTATATATCTATCTACAGTATCCAATCTATATATCTATCTACAGTATCAATCTTATATATCATCTACAGTATATGATCTATCTATCTATCTATCTATCTATCTATCTATCTATCTATCTATCTATCTATCTATCTATCTATCTATCTATCTATCTATCTATCTATCTATAGTTTCTGTCTATCTATAATACCTATCTATAGTATCTATCTACAGTATATATTTATATATATATCTATAGTATCTATTTATATATCTATCTATAGTATCTATATATCTATCTACAGTATCTACCTATCTACCTATCTATCTACAGTGCKTTGCAAAAGTATTCACCCCCCTTGGCGTTTTTCCTATTTGGTTGCATTACAACCTGTAATTTAAATTGATTTTTATTTGGATTTCATGTAATGGACATGAKCAAAATAGTCCAAATTGGTGAAGTGAAATGCAAAAAAATAACTTGTCAAAAATAAAAAACAGAAAAGTGGTGTGTGCATATGTATTCACCCCCTTTGCTATGAAGCCCCTAAATAAGATCTGGTGCAACCAATTACATTCAGAAGTCACATAATTAGTTAAATAAAGTCCACCTGTGTGCAATCTAAGTGTCACATGATCTGTCACATGATCTCAGTATATATACACCTGTTCTGAAAGGCCCCAGAGTCTGCAACACCACTAAGCAAGGGGCTCCACCAAGCAAGCGGCACTATGAAGACCGAGCTCTCCAAACACGTCAGGGACAAAGTTGTGGAGAAGTACAGATTAAGGTTGGGCTATAAAAAAATATCTGAAACTTTGAACATCCCACTGAGCACCATAAAATCCATTATTAAAAAATTGAAAGAATATGGCACCACAGCAAACCTGCCAAGAGAGGACCGCCCACTAAAACTCACGGACCAGGCAAGGAGGCCATTAACCAGAGAGGCAACAAACAGACCAAATATAACCCTGAAGGAGCTGCAAAGCTCCACAGAGGCGATTTGAGTATTTGTCCATAGGACCACTTTAGGCCGTACACTCCACAGAGCTGGGCTTTACGGAAGAATGTCCAGAAAAAAGCCATTGCTTAAAGAAAAAAATAAGCAAACACGTTTGGTGTTCGCCAAAAGGCATGTTGGGGACTCTCCAAACATATGGAAGAAGGTACTATGGTCAGATGAGACTAAATTGAGTTTTTTGGACATCAAGAAAGATGCTATGTCTGGCGCAAACCCAACACCTCACATCATCCTGAGAATACCATCCCCACAGTGAAGCATGGTGGTGGCAGCATCATGCTGTGGGTATGTTTTTCATCAGCAGGGACTGGGAAACTGGTCAGAATTTAAGGAATGATGGATGACGCTAAATACAGGGAAATTCTTGAGGGAAACCTGTTTCAGTCTTCCAAAGATTTGAGACTGGGACGGAGGTTCACCTTCCAGCAGGACAATGACCCTAAGCATACTGCTAAAGCAACACTTGAGTGGTTTAAGGGGAAACATTTAAATGTCTTGGAATGGCCTAGTCAAAGCTCAGACCTCAACCCAATTGAGAATCTGTGGTATGACTTAAAGATTGCTGTACACCAGCGGAACCCATCCAACTTGAAGGAGCTGGAGCAGTTTTGCCTTGAAGAATGGGCAAAAATCCCAGTGGCTAGATGTGCCAAGCTTATAGAGACATACACCAAGAGACTTGCAGCTGCAATTGCTGGCAGCTATAAAGGTGGCTCTACAAAGTATTGACTTGGGGGAGGGGGGTGAATAGTAATGCACTGTTTCACAGTAAAACATATTTTGCATCTTCAAAGTGGTAGGCATGTTGTGTAAATCAAATGATACAACCCACCCCAAAAATCTATTTTAATTCCAGGTTGTAAGGCAACAAAATAGGAAAAATGCCAAGAGGGGTGAATACTTTCGCAAGCCACTGTATGTAGCTCCAGTGTGCTGGAGCTACATACAATGTCCATGCCATTTGTCTTTATTTTCTAAATTAAAATTGTAAACATAAAATTGGTTCATCAATGTTGAAAATCCAATAACAAGGTGTGGAGACCAAACGTTTCTTTCAATTTCAACTTATTTTAGAAGAAATAGGGAATTATTTAAGAAAAGTACAAGGGTGCCTATCTATCCTATCTATCTGTCTATCTAGATAGTTGGATGGAGGGGGGGTTCTCTCCTTTCATACCATAATTTAGTCTGTCTGATTAATTCCCTTTGCCCATGTGGCTGAAGTTATTCCAGTGGATATGCCCCCCCCCCCACCTTCCTCCATACAGCCCCCAGCCCGCTCTTCTCTCTCCTCTCTCAGAGCCCACCTGCTGGGCTGGGGCCTCTACATGCCCGCCCGTGGCACCAGGAACAAGGCATGCCGTTCCCATGGTTACCGCCCCTGCACTGTGTGCCATCCTCAGCTAGGCCGTGAGGCCCGCTCTGTGCCGACTCACCCCTCTCAGT
This sequence comes from Salvelinus sp. IW2-2015, assembly GCF_002910315.2. NCBI lineage: Eukaryota > Metazoa > Chordata > Actinopteri > Salmoniformes > Salmonidae > Salvelinus > Salvelinus sp. IW2-2015. Next base: position 202,781 of record NW_019942718.1, on the reverse strand, counting down.
TCTCAGCCCTGAGTGTGTGTGTGTGTGTGTGTGAGAGAGAGCACTGCCCTGTTCTGAAGCATAGTCTGCTGCTCCCGGACAGACAGAGGAGATGAGGTGGAGCTCCACTCAGCAGCCGGAGCATTTAAACTAGGTGTGAGTGTGCTGCTGCATCATCAAACCACTTAATGTGACTTAATTAAACCTAAACTTAAGCCTGTGAGGAACCTCCTGTTGAGAAACATCCTAAACCCCTGGATTTTCCTGAAGTAAGACCTTGGACATACTGTATCTATTCGTTGCCCTACRAATTTGATCAAATCCTATTCTTGATACACCACATATACATTGATTAAAAGGTTTAGAACTTATTGGCAAACCCTATAAAGTTTTGAGCATGTCGTTACATGTATTTCATTTGATTCCTAAGAAGCGTCTTTACGGTTTGTTAAGCATTAAACACACCTTGAATCTCACTGCCGATAGACTGCCGATAGATATACTTATCACAGTGGGAGGGCGTTCCTTCTCTTGCGAGAACAAAAAAGCAGTACCTGCTGGGTGCTGACCCGGTAGCGACGAACCTACCGATTCTACTTGCAGAATCACCATGCCCATCAGTAGCCAACAACTTGACTTCAGAAAGCACGAACCCCCACGTGGGAGAGCCAACTAAATATATATATATTTTTTTTTTTAAATAAGGCATTTTCGCCATACAGCCACGGGTGAGCCAGTCACACTTCATATGCAATGTAGGCTATTGGATGATAGCTAGTTAAGTGCATAGACGCAATGCACAAAACACTAAATACTTCCTCCAAGCTAGCTAAGCAAGCTATTATTGACATTATACTGTAATAAATCATAATGGATTAGCTAGTTGTCATGAAACAGCTACCTGCGTTAGCTGGCTAATTAGTGCAATGTCCTTAGCTAGCTAGCTATGTTGTGCTAGCTAGCGAATATAATAACAATAGCTAGCTAAAAATGTGTCTACGGGCTGGCAAAGGCAGTATGGGATTATGGCAAGTAAATACAATTGTTTCTTCATCATCTTGCTAGGTAGTTATTTAGATGTGGCCATCTGACTAGTATCAACAAGAGCTTTCTACAAATTAGCAACATTAGCGCAGATAGCTTGGAATCTAGACCATAAGCAATACACACAGATATGCATTGCCAAACAACGCTACTGCCACCTTCTGGTTTGGAGTATTTTAACAAGGCTGAGTTGCTGACGAATTCCAAGGTCTTTGCTGTGTGAACACAAAAGAGATTGATGGCTGACACTCTGTTCAGTGGTGCTAAGTACTGTCGGGCAGTTTGACAATCCTACCAGTGTGTGAGCTTTTAGGAAACAGCCTCAGTAATACGCAGGTTTAATTATAGATTTGAGACTCAAACCCCCGCTGTTTGTTTGTTTGCTCAATCCTTTGAGGGAGGAGAGAACGGCGACGCAAGTCGAGAGAGAAAGAAACTGAAAGAAAGAGAGAGAGAAAGAGAGAGCGAGCTAGATCCCTCTGTGGAAATGGGACCGTTAAAAAATACGCTGTGAGCCTGCCTGGAAGGCTAATGGTTTGTTATTGAACGAGCGTTAGATTATTGACCAGTCTCCCAGAGCTGGACCTCATGTTAGGCTTTAAATCCACCAGCCATTCCGATTTAAATCCACCAGGCTCAGATATCACCAGGCCACAGATATCATTCAAACTCAAACGAGAAGAAGCCAGCTTGAWGGAGCCTTGTCTTGTGGGTTCCGTCTATGAAATAATATTTTGGAATGCCTTGTATATTTGCTAACCAGAACAACCCCTAGCTGGGCCCGACATACTGTTCCCATTTTCATATGAGCGGAAAAAAACATCGCCTGACATCACTCCAGATTAGGAATATGTTTGGGTGAGTAGTTATGACAAGACAAGTTAGTCAAAGTGATGCATACAGTATTTCAGCAGTTTTCACTCTCGGGCTAGAGAGTTTCGCAAAGGCATATAGTGGCTTTCGTGCTAGATAACTAGTGTCAGTTCYGGTTTTAGAAGCTATGTTGAATGCATGGAAGGCCCCCAAACCATTGAATTGGGGAATGAGGATCATGAAAAACCTTTGATCTGTCAAATGATCATCACCACATTTATGCATTCAGCTAACCCKGAGTAGGGGGTTGAAGTGAAGACGAGCAACAGACTGAGGCCTTTTAGATCCCTCCTCCAGGGATACAATACAAGCTGTATCCAGCCTAGGGCTGCAAAGGGAGGGTATATTACTGSTAACTTTCAAAGTTTACCAGTAAACTAACAGAATTTTGGTAACTTTGAAAGATTTTATGGAATTTTATCACATGACATCTAGTGGCGTTTTAGGGTACTTCAGATGATCACAGTTGTCTGTAATTGTCTCTGGCCCTCTGTGGCTTTATCACATGTAAAAAATATAAATTAATAAAATAAGATGATTTAAAAAATACAAAATTGAATGACAATGCTGTAAAACGTTAACCTAAATATAAACCATCAACTAACACATTTCATTGCAGCTATCCGGTGTATGTGACAATTAACCATTTATATATGCTTTTTAATATGACGGTTTTACCATGAAATATCCTTTATATAAAGAGTTTCCTTCCAAAACGCTATATAGACACATTTTTCACATTTGTGTTTTTTCATCAGAAATGATTGCTTATGGGTACCTTCATGTGTGTGTAAAATATTACTGTTCTCAGATTTGTAATTAATAGATTTTCGATGTGTATTAAAATGTGTTTTGTTGCACAACACTATATATCCATTGTTTAGCTAAAATGGAATGTTCGTATCCTGTATATTTGACTGTGATATGTGATTGTCTCACCTAGCTAACTTAAGATGAATGCACTAACTGTAAGTGCTTATGGATAATAGCATCTGGGTCATTCCACCAATTRGGTGTCTTTTGAGAGCTGCAACTTGGTAATAAAACTTAATAAAAAACATGCTTTCCCCATTTGAAGAGGTCAAACATTATAAATTTGTATAGTAAGTGCCGAGTAAAGTAACAGAGTTGACCGTAACAGGGTTTGACGAGTTATTCTTAAACCAGGTGTAAATCCCTTTGTGACAGGGAGAATGGAAGCTTGTTGTGTGCAACAGGGAGGGAGTGGCAACTGAATGCAAGCTTCACAAAAAAATGTAATTGTGAAAACATTTCTAGCCTGTCTGTCTATGGGTAACAGGATTGACTTGTTATTCTAGCCTGTCTGTCTATGGGTAACAGGGTTGACTTGTTATTCTAGCCTGTCTGTCTATGGGTAACAGGTTGACGTGTTATTCTAGCCTGTCTGTCTGTGGGTAACAGGATTGACTTGTTATTCTAGCCTGTCTGTCTATGGGTAACAGGGTTGACTTGTTATTCTAGCCTGTCTGTCTATGGGTAACAGGGGTTGACGTGTTATTCTAGCATGTCTGTCTATGGGTAACAGGGTTGACGTGTTATTCTAGCCTGTCTGTCTATGGGTAACAGAGTTGACGTGTTATTCTAGCCTGTCTGTCTGTGGGTAACAGGGTTGACGTGTTATTCTAGCCTGTCTGTCTATGGGTAACAGGGTTGACGTGTTATTCTAGCCTGTCTGTCTYTGGGTAACAGGGTTGACGTGTTTTGCTCGACCTGCTCAGTTTTCCACCACAAAACACCAGAAAATGTCCAAAAAGAGTAGAACCATCTCACCTGCTTTTACACTATGATTTGAATATTAGATGTTCAACGTTTCRTTAAAACAATAGTTAACCTCACGTAACAGGGTTAACCTTAAAATGAGAGACAGATGTAAATMAATCACTAAGGCTTTACAATGATGGTGAAATGTTGGGTTGACGGACAGACATGTCGAAATGCTGAATTTTTGCACTTTTGATTTGTTTAACACTTTTTTGGTTACTACATGATTCCATATGMGTTATTTCATAGACTACATGATGTCTTCACTATTATTCCACAATGTAGAAAATAGTAAAAATAAAGACAAACCCTGGAATGAGTAGGTGTGTCCAGACTTTTGACTGGTACATACATACATATAACAGGAGAAAATWAACATGGAGTGTGTGAGAATGACATAATACAGCCAGGCCTTCAGTATATTAGATCTTACATTTTTTAAATATTACCRCTTGAAATTCAGGACCAGGCTATAAAACGACTCATTATCAAGGGATTTAGTGTTCTTAATGCTCCACATAAAACAACAACAGAATGAGCAGACTTCAGAGCAACACCGAGAAGAGCCAGACCACACACAAAGCAGAGGTGACACTACCTACTGATAACTCCTTGTAATTTGATGTCTCTGTTCTATCCAGTGAGCACATGAGCCAGTAATGTCCCTAATAAGATTGCATTTAAAGCCAGAGAAGATCATATTGAATTCAGTCAAGATTAAGAATGTCGCCTCTCGTCTTCGTTACTAAATCTACAAATGTATTTGACTCTCCATAAAAGTTAGTTACAGCAGAAAATGAATATACAAGGTGTCGTCAACATCTACAGATGGCTTGGGCTATGCAGAAGAGTGGACTGGTTTTCTTCTTCACCATGTCTTATAACCAACAATTCTTATTACAAAATCCAATTTGTAATAGAAAATCCACACTATGAACACTCAGAATATCCTCATAATTTTTATACCAAATAATAGCATAAAAACAGGCCACCAACCAAACAGAGCTATAAAGGGCCATGGAGTGGAACCTTAATGCATTTTGAGTYGAGAGAGAGAGCCAGATCAATTGATTAAAGAGATCAATGGCACCGCTACACCGACCGGACACACAGCCCGTTCTGAGGGTCCGCTGCTCGTCACGAGGGTGTGTGTGTGTGTCTGTAACGTACCATTATACCACCTTCGCCCCCCACTTCTGTATCATCCACCCCATACACATCACACATCAATTAAAGCCTTTCCATTTGCCTGCCCTTGTACACTATTAGCACCCGGCTCTCCATCTCTGTGTGTCTTTAATCTCCAGGAGATGTTCCCATTGATGCTAGTATTGATTTGATGTTCAGGCTATTCCTTTCATCTTGTGGAACTCAAAGACCTAGAGAGGAGAGTCATCCCATCCCCATCCCCATCCTCAGCATGTTGGGAGAGCTTTAACCCTCTATTGGCTGTCTATGTTGCATTAGAAGACAAGCTACATCTATCACATCTATCCACCGCCGTCCTCAGAGAGAGATGCTGCTGATGATCCTCACTGATTTAGAGACTGAGGGGATTTTCAGCTTCAGATCAGTGCGTCCAGTAGTGTAGTGGAGSGTATATGCAGGTATACGCCGTGTAACCACTTTCTTTCAGTGGGCATTGCATACACTCACTTCTTAAACCCCACTGACYAGAATCAAAGTWGTGTAGTGGAGGTATATGCCATATCAATTAATAAGGCTAATGGAACAGATCACAATGTTTATCTTAAAATGTTAGGCCTACGCCTGAATGGTCCAAAATGCAATTTGTAGGAAAACCATGTCCTAAAATGTGCAACATACGACCTGTTTCTTGGACAGAGATGGAAATATCAGAGGAAGRGTTTCTATGGTCAGATTTTGGCTTGGCATGCCTCATAATATAAAGTACAACGTCCAGGTTTCAGACAATTAAGGAACAGGAAAAATATAGACGCTAATGATAGGCCTAACCGTCTTCTGGTAGATGGAAAGGCTTTCTCAAAAACCTTCTCAATTAAATGTTAGCTAGCTACAAAGTAGCCTATGCCTACCTGTCAGAATGATATCAGGATTATTTGCATCAATCCAGTGGCCATTTGTTTTGCAAACTCCATATCATGTGCGTTACAGAAACACCGGTAACCAAACAGTGCTAGGTGCTTGCACACTTCAATTAAAGGCTAACTACATTCAAAAATCTACATTTCTAGATTTTTTACAGACCTCAAAAGTGGTCTCCTGATGTGGATTAAACATTTTTGTGGACTTAGAATATTCAATTGTGTTGTTTTTCTATTAAAAAAGTGTGACCTTACAGCAAAAACCTGATTTAAAAAAATTATTATCAGAAACCTGTGAATTTCTGACTCAATTGACAGCCTCAATGATCTATTTCAATAGTATGCCTACTATTAGCTGTGAAAGACCAATATGGGATTGATCATTTTAGGTCATTCAGCGTACAGACATTTTCACACAGGGTGCTATTTCTTCGCCGGGAGGGCCATTTCTTCGCCGGGAGGGCCATTTCTTCATCGGGCGGGCTATTTCTTCGCCGGGAGGGCCATTTCTTCGCCGGGAGGGCCATTTCTTCGTCGGGCGGGCTATTTCTTCGTCGGGCGGGCTATTTCTTCGTCGGGCGGGCCATTTCTTCGCCAGCCGGGCCATTTCTTCGTCGGGCGGGCCATTTGGGAAATTTCTGGCAAAATTAGAGTATACCCACTTCTCCAGGCACCACTACACACTGAGTGCATCAGTGGAAGTGACGGACGCTAAGACACTATAGACAAGACAGAGTTCGCTGGGCAAAAGTTTTGCATCTGAGCAGTTGAGGAACTAATTACTGTTTTGCATGGTGGGAAGCTCAGCACGGTCCAGTGAATGAAGGCAGACAGGCCAGCTTCTCCCCAGAGCTCTGTGTAAAAGGAGTGACTCACACTGTGTGCATCCCAAATGGCACCCTATTCCCTATATAGTGCACTAATTTTGACCAGGGCCCATAGTGCCATCTGACTGGCCACTTCTGAAAGAGTCAGCTTCTCCAGAGTGCGCTAGGAGCCAGGAGTCAGCAGAGCTCTGTGAGAGCCAGCAATGGGCCAACCCAGCGAGGGCACAACCACAGAGCAGCACTCCCAGCCCCAGGGGCCCCCCTGCGGCCCAGCATCACAGAGAACCACTGTCATCACTGGGTTACTCCTCCCGGCCCGGGCCGCTTGGCCTGAYCGCTCCCCTCCGCTCCACCCGGATTTTCTAGAGAACATGTTGCCAGCGATTCTGGGGACGCTGCCAAGCTGCCTAGCAAGAGGGTGGTATTGGGCAATCGATCATCTGTACAAATAACATAGTATGCCTCCTCACTGTGTAATTTTCACCCCAAAATAAAGTGCCATGCAAAGCCCTTCTCCTTTGCTCTGCCTCTCTCAATCTCAACCTAAAATAGTTGCTGAGAGGGCCGGAAGGTACTGCATGGCTGGAACATGGTCTGGCACGACCCTGTGCACTCCTTCCATCCCTCTGAAACAATAGGCCTTATTTGTCCTGCGTGTCGGGTGAATTGTTTGGCGATGATTTGTAATGTAAATATGCGGTTGCACGTGAACACTGCTCCCTCRGAGTGAGCTCCCCGGCCGCTGCTGCATCCCATAATTGCTCCCTGACTCTCGTCTTCCAGCGTGGGGTTTGGCGGAGCCAAGACACTAACCAGAAGCAGCCTCCCAGATTTACGGCAACAGTGTGGTCCTCAGATGCAGCCGTAGATATGTCCCCCGGCCTCGTTTCATCGCAATCCAAAAGAAACATGGAAAAGACGAGTGTGTGTGCCTCGGCACCGCCGGCCGAACCCGCTCCTTCCAGGCAGGCTTCCCTCCCTGCTACTGCGCCTGGGACGTGGGATGTTCTGTGAGGGAGGCTGCTGGGGAGAGGGCATGGTGCCGACACAGACCTATCGCTCCCTCCTCACATTCCATTATCCATCACCCATTATCCATGACCACAGCACACAATGCCACAAATCGAATATCTGACATTGTTGCCTTCTTATACATGGAGTGCTCCCTTCTGAACTAAAAAAAACCTCTGAATTTAAGGAACTTTTGTATTCACCGCATCTAATTTAGTTCTTTATTCAGAGCTGAGGGTTCACAGCTCCTGGGATGGTGAGGTCAAAGAGAGAATAATGTACCTGACAACTGGGTTTAAAATAAAGTAGCTACCTGCAAAGGTWATTTTTTTAAATTTTGGGACATTTTGGGACATTTGTGACAGCCGCAGTAGGAAAGATGCAGTTGTGACAGAGCGGGTCGGACCTCTGAAAAGTTTCCGTCGCCCTGCGCCCTGTTGAGGAACTGCTGTGTTGTGTTGCTCAGGTGACACACACTAACAAACCTGAGCTTTATTTTCCATGGTAAACCACGAGAGGTTTACCCTCGCACAACTGTACAGAATGAGACGAGCGAAACACACAGACAAGCTGCAGACAAAACCATCTACAGTGTACCTGGAATCTATTCTTAACACAACTTCCTAGCAACAAAGCACAGTATTCAGTAAATCAGAAAGGTAACATTTACTGGGTAATACAAATACCAGAGATCACAATCACATTGACACGTCTTATAGAGGAAAGTCGTTTCTTCATGCATTTCATCTCATGGTACAGAAGTTTAATAGTGAGGATATCGTCTGTGTCCGAAATGGAGTCGTATGGGCCCTGGTCAAAAGTAGTGCACTATATAGGGAATAGGACCTGCCCTATGCTACATGCACATTCTGCACAATACTGACACACACACACACACACACACACAACACACACACACACACACCACACACACACACACACACACAACACACACACCACACACACACACACACACACACACACACACACACAACACACACACACACACACACACACACACACACACACACACACACACACACACACAGCAGCCATGGAACAGTGGCATCTTTTCCTCATCAATATAAATCAGTTTAAGATGTCCTGTGTTGCATGACGTTGATTAGCTTATGTCCTCATCCATGTCGCCTATGTAACTCCCTTTAAGGCAGCTCCCTCTGGTAAAACCACTGCAGAAGTAACCCAGAATCACATCAAACAAAAGAAGCCCTGAAACAAATGCTTTAAATGTTGTCAGGTTTTAAGAAATAATAATAATAAACAGTTGTTTATTTTATTAGTTAAGTTAGGCCTATTAAATACTATTACACTCATATCCACTTGTAAACTTGGTGGATATGAGACCGTACTACGGGCTGACCGTACTACGGGCAAAAGGGACTTTCGGAGACCTTCTTCCTTCCTTGTTGTAAAATTAACCCCCCCCAAAAATCAACAGTCATCACCCTTGTTTTCCCTCATCAAAAATGTTGGCTTGAATTAATGAGAAGGGACATATATTTGAGCTGGGATGGCTCTCTGCTTTTAATGAAGACAACATTTTGGCACATTAACTTAGAGCCCTCTTTCTACAAAAKCCCCCCCAGAGAGGATAGAAGTAGGACAACGATGGCGTCCCTTTGAGACTTGGACCACAGAGAGAGGAGAGGGGGCCCTGGGTCCTCTGTCACAATGATCTCATTCTAATACGACTAGCTGCTGAGATGGAGCAAGGGGAGCATAAAACGCCAGGGAGTCGATGGGTTCCTAAATGACACCCTATTCCTTATATAGGGGCCAGGGCCCTGGTCAAAAGTAGTGCATTATGTAGGGAATAGGTGCCATTTGGGACGCAACGTCCTCTGCGCTTCCAGTCAGTTTGACTTGATAAAGACCATCCACTCTCTGTCTTCCATTCAGAAAAGCCAGCCAACCACAGTGGCTATTCCTCCAGGAACACAACAGTGCTCTCTCTCTCTCTCTCTTAGTCATCATGGCATCTACTCATGAGTGTTTCCTTTCTGCTAATACACACATGCTCTCCCAATGCATTTTAAACAGCAGTTAACTGCACGAACGGACCCTTCTCATATTTAATCTTTAGATAGAATAAAGGGAGGAACACGATGATCAGACAGACTCGGTACCGGTACCCCCTGTATATAGCCTCATTATTGTTATCTTATTAAAACGTTTTWAKATTTTTACTTTAGTTTATTTAGTAAATATTTTCTTAACTCTATTTTTCTTAAAACTGCATTGTCGGTTAAGTTCTTGGAAGTAAGCATTTCACTGTAAGGTTTACCTGTTGTATTCAGGGCCGTCACAATGTGACAAATAACATTTGATTTGATTTGACTCACACAATAAAAGACTTATGTTTACAATATGACAGAGTGTAAGTGACCAGAGAGAGGCGTTAGTTAGTTACTGTGTAGGGCTGGGCTGGGCAGTGGGGCTGGGCTGTGGGGCTTTAGGACGGTTGGGGTGTGCCTGACAGGGGAGTTACGCTGTGGTCTCTGCCTTAACAGATTAAGGTTACGGTTGTTCCTTGTGTGCTGCTTGCCGTGGACGGCCGTGAAATGGTTAAGGTGGTGCGAAGGTGCCTCTGACTGTTTCAAGTCGTTCGCAGTGAGGTGTACCAGGTGCACACGCGGTTACTGGCTTCTCATTGTTTACTGCTAACTCTCTTCCGCTAGCGCTCTGCTGTACACTCCCTCTCTTTACTCCCCCTCTAGAAATCAGATAAGGTACTGAGAGAAAGGAGAGGAGAGAGAGAAAGAGGCTTGTTTTACCCTCTCTCTATCCTACCTCCCTCACTGTCTATGTTGATTGTTTTCCGCATGCATATACGTTAACGCACACACTAACACAAAGAGTAGATAAGTCGTCTAACCACACTACACATCACCATCACTGTATTCACACAAGCTCTTCGACTTGGCATTGATATACAGGATGTATGTCAGAGGCCCWGCCACCACAATGCCTACGCACACACGCACACACACACACACACATTAACGCTATAAAACCTGCACATCAATGTCCCAAACTACAGTGATATGTGAACTAGGTCTGACATCCTAAATGTGAACCTAAATGTTTCCTAACTCAGACAGCAACAATTGGAGGTGTGACAGAGGTGAGCGGGAGGGACTTCAAACAGGCGTCATTACATCTGAGGCAGGAAGGGTCTCCCCCTGTATCCCGTCCCAAATGGCACCCTATTCCCTATATAGTGCACTACTTTTGACTAGAGGCTCGAGTGAATAGGATGCCATTTGGTACGTAGACCCTCTGTATCCACTACACACAGTCGTTCCCTTACAACCTCCCTTTAAGCTCAGGCACTAAAGCACAGCTCCGCGGCAGAGCTCTGCGGTCCCAGCTGAAATGGTGGAGCGTTTTACGTTAATAACTTTCATGTCCACTATTAAAAATGTTGATGCTATTTTTTGAAGCAAGATATTKATTTTTTCCTTCGCCTCAGCTTGTTTGATATCTACAAAGACCTTGCWCCCGATCCCATAAGCAAAGCCCTATTTTTAGACATGAAATGGTTTGCAGTTGGCTCCAGACGATCATAGAGGGAAAACCACAGAGAAAACCACATTCCATAACATTTGAAAGGAAGGCAGCGAGCAGCTCTGCGGAACTGGGATGCCTCTTGTTTAACTGGTAGAGTGACTGAGGCTCTGGCTCCGGCTCTGAGATGAAATGTCTTTTACATCCCCACAACAGCATTGCCTCAGTAACTACCACCACACCCACCTACTCTCTCTAAAGACGCCCCAATCTAAAGTGTGTGTGTGTGTGTGTGTTTGTAGGACTGTGTGCTTCCCTGTCTAGGAAAAAGATAAAAAGAAAAGAGTAGAAATTGACTTTGGCTACATCGTTTCTTTCTTTCTCTCTTTCTCTTTCTTTCTCTCTCTCTCTCTCTTTCTTTCTCTCTCTCTTTCTTTCTTTCTTTCTTTCTAGCTCTTTCTCTCTCTTTCACACAGCTGCTTTTATATGGCTGTGTGTGTTTGGGAGCCCTCCCTGCCTGCAGTAGGAAGTGCATCATTATATCCGGGCCTCTGTCTCAGGGATGAGTACACACACGAGGAACCGGCTCTGACAAAACATATCAGCTTACTCTTCAGGGACTGTCTGAGTCTGAGACCTACAGGAATGATACAGCTCCACGCTGCTTCAAACAAACCACAGTCTCACCTTGGAAAACAACCCAGGTGGGCATATATACTKATTTCATTGTCTTCTACACACAGTGGAATGAAGTTCACAATGTGCGGACGATTATCCTTTCCTTATCTACACATTGTTTCAGAAACARTGTGAATGCAAAAAAATGAAATAAACATGGCAATGGATGGATATAAGATCATAAGAGATGTTAGCTGAAAATGTTAGGGGACATTACTATTAATGTTGAACAAAGACTGACTTTACCCTTTGGAGTCAAGGATGGAAAAATAAACTAACTAATTCATTGGAGAAATGTTCAGCCTGTTTTTAAAAATAAAAATAAATGTTCACCCCCTTTTCGCTAGAGCACGATGGGACAAGGACACCCTGGCTGGCCAAACCCTCCCCTAACCCGGACGACGCTGGGCCAATTGTGGGTTGCCTCATGGATCTCTRATGGATCTCCCGGTCACGGCCGGCTACGACACAGCCCGGGATCGAACCCGGATCTGTAGTGACGCCTCAAGCACTGCAGCGCCTTAGACCGCTGCGCCATGTTCAGCCTGTCTGTATGGGAGTAGAATCTGTCTCTCTTTCTCTCTCTTTGGGATTTTGTTCCCATACGATTTACAGGGATTTTCTTCAGTCTGTCTCCCTTTGACAGTTAGATGCTCTTCCAAACACTCAAACTTTAAGAATTCAATAAAATACCTTTCAAATCAAGTTATTTTAATGTTGGTAAGTATGGGGCTGACTGTCCCCAGCCCTCCAACTGCCCTGCTCTCTACCAGAACACACACGTAGTCAAGCACAACATATGACCTTATGTGGTTACATGCTACAGATACAGTACATACCCGAACATGCCTCTTTTAACAGGCCTCTTCTTGGATGGCTAGGCYGAACCCCTAAAATCCAACATGTTTGCATGTCAACACAGATTTCAATGCCAACCTCCCCTTTCAACACAATACAGTGCAACTTTCAATGCRAGGGCAGTATCTGTGTAGTATGTCTCTGGAAGTGGTCCTACAAGGCACCCTATTACCTATATAGTACTAATTTTGACCAGGACCCATAGGGCTCAAAATAGTGCACTGTATAAGGAATAGGGTGTCATTTGGGACGCAACCAAGGAGTGGTCGCACAAGGCCTTGGGCTTAACCTTCCCTTTGCTGGGGTCAAGCCACGGCTCATCACCACCACCACCACCACCATGGCTGCCCAGCCCACCCTCTAACCCCCACCCACCCAGCCCCTGAATGAGCGAGTGCCCAGCCCCAGACCCAGTGGAGCCACCCCAGCCGCATGGGCAAGGCACACATGGGCGTGATCACAGCGGCTTAATCCTGCKCCATCTGATACCCATCTACCAGCAGCCTTCACCCACCCACCACCACCGCTCAGCTCTGGTTTACTCCTGCTGCTGTGTGGCTCTGCTGCTTTGCCACGACTGGGCCTATCCCTCACAGCAGGGGACAAACGTCACATGACCATAGCTGAAGTGGGCAGCACAACCTGTGACTGAAGGATGTGTTCCTGTGTGGCCTCTTGAAAGGCACCTACAAAGCTTGTAATCATGTTACAGAATTTGTTTATGTAATCTATGCATTTCCTGTCCCCTACCCCTTTGGTCTAATTATAACCATTTATAAACTGGGTGGTTCGAGCCCCGAATGCTAATTGGCTGACAGCCGTGGTATATCAGACCGTATACCACGGGTACGACAAAACACTTAGTTTTACTGATCCAGTTACGTTGGTAACCAGTTTATAACAGCAATAAGGCTCCTCAGGGGTTTGTGATAAACGGKCAARATACCATGGCTAAGGGCTGTTTCCAGGCACTCCTCYGGCCTTATTGCTTAATTAGAATACACACAGACCCCAAACACATAATAGTCCTAATCTGACATTGTGACGTACKTGACACATACCTTTATAACATGCCTAATCCACATTGGATAGGTAGCAGGAACACAGTGTACATGCGTGGCCAACACAGCCCAACACAGTACCACTTTCCTCACTGTTACAAGGCATAGGACTGTTAATCCTGACCTATTCAAAGGGAAACCGGAGCAACAGTGGGCGGCAGGTAGCCTAGTGGTTAGAGCGTTGAACTAGGGTTGCAAGATCGAATCCCCAAGCTGACAAGGTAAAAATCTGTCATTCTGCCCCTGACCAAGGCAGTTAATCCACTGTTCCTATGCTGTCATTGAAAATAAGAATTTGTTCTTAACTGACTTGCCTAGTTAAATAAAAGTAAACAAATAAAAAGTCATGTGTGTCACTCTGTGATGCTACGGCTAACTCTGAAATGACAGTGATTAAGGCAGCAGTAATAAGGGACACAATTTCATGTTGTGGTGAAACATTCCACCCCAGCAGGCCTGTGCTTTGAAAGTAAGCTGAAATTTCCACCCTGCTCTAAGCACACATGGTACAGCCTGTCGACAGAAGACACACATGGTACGACCTGTTGTAGCCGGGTAAGACAGAAGACACAGCAAAAATAGGTAGTAAAGTTTCTTACAGAGCCAGATGAGAGAGAGCACATTGCAAATCCTCATGACCAGTCAGTCATCCTGTCAACAAGAGAGTGGACAACAAACCCTCAAAAAGGCTTGTGAATGGTCACACCCCATCATCCTACACACATCTATTTCAAAGTGGAAAAACCGATGACTGATTTCCTGGCCCAGATGCMATAGATGAGATGACATCACAATGGACGGGCTGAGAACAGAGGCTTAATTCACAACGGAGACCTCCACTCACTCACTCCTGTCCTGCTAGCTAGCACCCAGGAAAACAACGGTAACCTGCCTGAACGTCACACCTCTAAGGGGTYATCTCCTGCACTTGTCTCTCCAGAGCCCTGCTTTCCAACATCACCCCTCCATCTCCGCCTGGCCCTCTTCCAGTGGTGGGTCACGCTGCTGATTTCCCACCCCAACCTGACACATACCAAATGGCCAGGGAGTCAGACACAACAGGGTGAGAATGAGACATCTGTGGCCCAGGCAGGCCATTAAAGCTGCATCCATCAGCCCAGTGGCACAGGAGACTGTCACTCACTCTACCCAGGATACAGTGTCCCCAGCCTGGACACCCCAGCTCCAGAGAGCCCCATCCCAGACATACACTGCCTCCTCCCRCCCTCCCCACCCACCCATCTATCTAGCTATCTATAGTCCCCTATAGAGCAGAGGCTCGGCAAACTCAAAGGTGCCCACATGATTTGTTCAGCCATCTTCAAGCTCTCTTTCCTCTTGCTTTTCCTACACAACAATCACGTTTTTTCATAAACATCATCCTAAAACATCAAAGCGATACCACCCTCTGACAACAATAATCTAAAGTCACGGTTATATAACACTTTTTCTCTCCCTTTTCTAAACAACTAGTGGCTGTATATGTATATCCTGTAAAATAGGATTCATCTGAGTAGGTGATGCTTTATGAAGACCGCATGTGACAGCACTGTGAAATACAGTAACAAGAAATGAAACAAAACCTGCTTCCCATATGTCACATGGTCACCCTAGTCACCCTTCATTTCAATTAGGTAAACAGGAAACAATACCAACATGTGTAAAACTACAGTGTCCTAGTAACACAGGTACCTCAGCCCCAGATTGGAATTTGGAGAACTCAATGTTTTGATAATTACACATCAAATGGGTAAAAAGCAGGATACCTCGTGTTCCTGTACTTTGTTATGCTTTGGTAACCCCAAACAYGACTATATTTACCCCTATTTGCATAGTGGAGACTCAAAAGGAAGGTGTTCTATTTAAACCCTGTGCTGTGCTGTGCATGCTTGAGTGATCAACATGTTCCGGTAGTTTATTCACTGCAGTCTGAGAAGCTGAGCATCTGGGCTGGATGGGGGACGACGTCGCTCTCCCACCTGCTTCATTCAGCCCGGCTCTGCAAACAACACCAATGGAGCCGCCGTTTGGTTTGCTCCCGTCAGCCAATGAGTCACCTGGGTGCAACCCCCCCCCCATCTCCTTACCCCCCTGCCCACCTGTAAAGTCCTTGCAGACAAACACAAACAGGGGCCCAAGGAAGACACAAGCAGCGCTGAACGGCTCCTGGTGGAAGATTTAGAAGACTGAACAGTGTTTATTACAGACGTGCTCTGCTCACTGCTGAGCCTCTCTCCTCGGTGTGTGGCACTCTTGTAAAAAACTTTATAAAACCTGCCATTGAAACTGAGATTTTGAGTCGATGACTGTAAAAGAGAAACCTCAGGAGCAGACGCTGGAACATCCCCCTTTCAGGAGAGCTCTTTAATGGACTCAAAATTGGGGGGAAAACAAGGAGCGTGTCTTATAAGTGGCGTGTGTGATAGGCAAAATATCAATCAGAAAAACACACACTTCCTCTACAACACCTGTCTTTTACTCTGCTTCTCCTTCTTCTTCTTCGCCCACCAGAAAATAAATAAGTGCATGAATAATTACAGCTATAAACACCTCGAGGGATTCAACAGGTTTTTGATATTTTCTAAATGTTTCCGCCTCTTAAAATAGGCTCCTACACATTTTCACTTGAGGCTTATTTACAGCCATCTACTTCAAAGTTCTGAGGATGAAGGCCCCTTATCATCGTTTGTATTAAAATCTGCAGCCTCTCTGTCATTTCCTGCTGTTCCTTTTTAAAGCGTTTGCTAACTTACCTGAGGCTCAGAGAGAAAGAGAGAGTGTGGTCTCACCCCCTTCTTCCAAAATGGCACCCTATTCCCTATATAGGCTTTGTCAAAAGTAGTGCACTATATAGGGAAACGGTTGCCATTTGGGACACAGTCACACCCTCACTGTTAGCCTGCCCTGTCCCTGTACAGGACTGCAATGTATTGTCAACATCACCACACGATGTGTACCAGCATGCTTTAGTTAGTATCAAAGTCAAAGTTCAGTACATAATGTACAGTACGTACATTCTCTGACTGACACGGCTTTCTCGGAGTGTTCTGCTACGGTCAACACATCTATCAGGCTACTCCGCCACCGCCAGCCATCATCCTTGATAATTTCAATAATCTCCTGCTTACATGTTAAATGATAACAAGGAGCAGTTTTGGGGCCGTCACAAGTTTCCAAGTAGCTTGTTCACACACACAAGCGGGCGCAAAGCTGCTTTTCTTTAGCGTAGCATAATCCAGCACCACTGTTTCTTATCGTTGTCAGTCAGAGGCACAGAGCCCCAGCCTCTGGGCTTGTATGCAGGGTTTACAGGGCCTACCCAGGGACTAGGGCTTGG
Organism: Salvelinus sp. IW2-2015; assembly: GCF_002910315.2. Lineage (NCBI taxonomy): Eukaryota > Metazoa > Chordata > Actinopteri > Salmoniformes > Salmonidae > Salvelinus > Salvelinus sp. IW2-2015. Next base: position 185,737 of record NW_019942718.1, on the reverse strand, counting down.
TTAAACAAGCCAGTGTCCCTGCTAGTGTTTACCCAGGGACTAGGGGCTCTAGTGTTTACCCAGGGATTAGGGGCTCTAGTGTTTACCCAGGGACTAGGAGCTCTAGTGTTTACCCAGGGACTAGGAGCTCTAGTGTTTACCCAGGGACTAGGGGCTCTAGTGTTTACCCAGGGACTAGGGGCTCTAGTGTTTACCCAGGGACTAGGAGCTCTAGTGTTTACCCAGGGACTAGGGGCTCTAGTGTTTACCCAGGGACTAGGGGCTGGATGAACAAGGCAGTGTCAAAAGCACTTCACAATGCCAGACAAGGGTATGTAATCTGGGGAGTTTGCGATCATGGGCTTTGCTTGTAATGAATCCGTTTATCTGGGGAAGGACAAACACTTAAGGCAAAGATAGCTCAGCACAGAAGCACTGCCGAGGCACACACACAAACACACACAGAGAGAGAGGGAGAGAGAGAGTGAGAGGGAGAGAGAAAGAGAAAGAGCGGGAGAGAGAGGGCTGCATGAGGATACTCAAAAAGTTCACTGACAGAATTTAAGAGGAGCACCGAAAAGCTCAGTTAACAGCATTAAGCCGCTCATGAAAACATACTCCGATATATTTTAAACAAATAATTGGCCTTTTAAATGTGTTCACTGCTTAGCTCTACGCAAGTCCTCAAGTTTTAAAACAACAAAGAAACAATGTGAACACATCCTTGATGAACTGTTCTTTACATTCTAATTGAACAGGGTAAGTGGGATATGATTTAAACCTGCCAGTCTGTCCACTAGACAAGTTAGCGCCTGTGATCCACAAAGTGAACCACATCTTCCACATCACAGCCCTCTTGGCTCTGATGATTGTCCTGACTGTCTAGCTCCATGAGCACAGCCCACTGCAAAAAATCCTCCTCACCCCCTGGGACTAAGGCCATCAGATAGCAGTGACACAGGATAGGTATGGATAGGTAGGGGTGGTAGGGAGGGTAGAACAGGAGGGATGGTAGTGGATGTGGTAGGAAGGGTAGGGATGGGTAGGGATGGGAAACAGGTAGGGATGGGTAGGATGGGTAGGATGGGTAGAACAGGTAGGAGGAGATGGGTAGGATGGGTAGGATGGGTAGATGGTAGGAGGGGTAGGGATGGGTAGGAGTAGGTTAGGATGGGTAGAACAGGTAGGATGGGTAGGGATGGGTAGGGATGGGTAGGAATGGGTAGGAATGGTAGGGGCTGGGTAGGATGGTAGAACAGTAGGGCATGCGGTAGGGATGGGTAGGATGGGTAGAACAGGTAGGGATGGGTAGGGATGGGTAGAACAGGTAGGGTGGGTAGGGATGGTAGGGTGGGTAGGGATGTGGTAGGGATGGGTAGGGATGGGTAGAACAGGTAGGATGGTAGGATGGTTAGGGATGGGTAGGATGGGTAGGGATGGGTAGAACAGGTTAGGTGGGTAGGGATGGGTAGGGTGGGTAGAACAGGTAGGGAGGTAGGGTTGGGTAGGATGGGTAGGATGGGTAGACAGGTAGGATGGTAGGGTGGTAGGATGGTAGGAGTGGTAAGGTAGGATGGGTAGGGATGGTAGGGATGGTATAGAACAGGTAGGAGTGGGTAGGGATGGGTAGGGATATGGAGTAGACAGGTGAGGGATGGGTAGGATGCGTAGGATGGGTAAGATGGTACGTAGGGTAGGATGGTAGGGAGGGTAGAACGGTAGGGATGGGTAGGTGGTAATGGGTAGGGATGGGTATGTAGAACAGGAGGGTGGGTAGGGGATGGGTAGAACAGGTAGGGATGGGTAGGGTAGGGATAGGATGGGTAGAACAGTAGGGATGGTAGTGGATGGTAGGGTTGGGTAGGGATGGGTAGGTGTGGGTAGGGATGGGTAGAGACAGGTAGGGTGGGTGAATGGGTAGGATGGGTAGGTGATTGGTAAGAACAGGTAGGAATGGGTAGGATGGGTAGGAATGGGTAGGGTGGGTAGGGATGGGTAGGATGGAAACAGGTAGGGTGGGTAGGGATGGGTAGGGTAGGTAGGGATGGTAGGGTTAGGTAGGATGGTAGAAACGGTAGGGAGTGGTAGGGGTAGGTAGGGTAGGTAGGGATGGGTAGGGGTAGGTAGGGTAGTAAGGGTATGGGGTAGGTAGGATAGGTAAGGGTAGGTGAGGTAGGTAGGGATAGGTAAGGGTAGGTAAGGTAGGTAGGGTAGGTAATAGGTAGGTAAGGTAGGTAGGGGTAGGTAGGTGGGTTAGAACAGTAGGGATGGGTAGGGGTAGGTAGGAGGTAAGGGTAGAGGGGTAGGTAGGGATAGGTAAGGTAGGTGAGGTAGGTAGGGATAGGTAAGGATAGGTAAGGTAGGTGAGGTAGGAATACGGTAGGGGTAGATAGGGGTAGGTAGGGATAGGTAAGGGTAGGTGAGGTAGGAATAGGTAGGGGTAGATAGGGTATGTAGGGATAGGTAAGGGTAGGTGATGTAGGGATAGGTAAGGGTAGTTGAGGTAGGTAGGGATAGGTAAGGATAGGTAGGGTAGGTGAGGTAGGAATAGGGTAGGAGGTAGATGGGTAGGTAGGATAGGTAAGGGTAGGTGAGGTAGGGATAGGTAGGGATAGTAGGGGTAGGTGGGGTATGTAAGGGTAGGTGGGTAGGTAGGTGAGGTAGGATAGGTAAGGTAGGTGGGTAGTAGGGATAGGTAAGGGTAGGTGAGGTAGCGTAGATAGGTTAAGGCGTAGTGGCGGTAGGTAGGAATAGTAACGGTAGGCTGAGGAGTTAGGGATAGGTAAGAGGTAGGTAAGAGTAGTGGGATAGGGTAAGGTAAGGTAGGGGTAGGTAGGGATTGTAAGGGTAGGGAGGTAGGTAGGATAGGTAAGGGTACGGTGGGGTAGTAGATAGGTAAGGGTAGGTGAGGTAAGAGGGATAGGTAAGTGGTGGGTAAGGTAGTATGGGTAGGTAAGGGTAGGTAGGTAGGAGGGATTGGTAAGGGTATGTGGGGTAGGTAGGGATAGGTAAGATATTGCGTAGGTAGGGATAGGTAGGTAGATGGTGTAGGTAGGGATAGTAAGGATAGTGGTAGTAGGGATAGGTAAGGTAGTGAGATCAGGAGGATAGGTAAGGCGTAGTGGGGATAGGTAGTCGTAGGAAGGAGAGGGGAGATTAGAAGAGAGAAGGACAGAATGAGAAAGTGAAAGAGAGAGAGAGTGATAGAGGAGGCAGAGAAGAGGAGAGGCAGAGTGAGAGAGATAGAATGGAGAGAGGAGGCAGAGAGAGGAGAGAGAGAGGAAGTGGAGACATGTAGAGATGAGAGAGATGGAGAGGAGAGAGATGGAGAGAAGGGGCAGAGAGAGGAACGAGATGGATGGGAGATGAGAATGAGTGTATTGTGGCTGAGGATAGAGCTAGAGAGGAGCAGACGAGAGGAAGGAGATGGATGGGGAATGAGAAGAGTGTATTTGTGGTGAGGATAGAGCTAGAGAGGAGGCAGAGAGATCAGGAGTGTATTGTGGTGAGGATAGAGCTAGAGAGGAGGCAGAGAGATCAGGAGTGTATTCTGGTGAGGATAGAGCTAGAGAGGAGGCAGAGAGATCAGGAGTGTATTCTGGTGAGGATAGAGCTAGAGAGGAGGCAGAGAGATCAGGAATGTATTCTGGTAGCTCTCATTCAGAATCCTCCATCCACAGGGGTTTGACTCTTCCAAGCAAACCTCTTCTACTGATCCCCTCAAATTAAACAATGTCTTCTGGTAATCCAGGACATTACTAACCCTACTCGATTCACAGCTACACACTCAGGAGGAAGCTTTGTTCAGAGAAAAGCTAAGGGAAATCTAGTACGGAATCTGRGATTGTCTCAAATCGCTTTCTTTAGACACTGTCTCTGGAAGGACAACTGATATCTACATTAATGTTAGATCCAGAACATAATTCCCTAGCATGTCCCACGAAACAACGCTGTAACYAGGATATTAGGATGCACTCGGCTTAGGAGGAACACGCTTTCCAGCCTCACGCCTTTTGTTTTGAGACACTGTAAAATGATTTCTGTGAACAGAATAGATGTGAGATGTTTGTGAAATTCTTTTGAAAGAGTTTAATAACATTAATCCTGAAATAATGATTGTTATTCAAATATCTGGGGGAAGAATTAGCTAATTAGACTATCTGTTTAGTGAGGCCTTTGAACTCATGAAGGAAATGTACATCTTTTCATTAAAAAAATTGTTTTAGAATTCTCCTTTCAATCGTCTAATACTAGTCGTATGGATAGTATACAAAGTCTTGTTTTTACTAGGACATTTGGCATGCCTAAACAACAGACKAAAAAATTATACACATAATCTGCCAATTAAAAAGAACAAAGATAAATGAAAGCAACAAATGAACCCCTGTAAAGATGATAGACCACCTGAGCTGAGATAGAAGCAGAGAGCCTGCCTGCGGGTGGGGGGAAGTGAATACAGGCATCACCTTGTTCAATGTAAACATTAGAACTGGAGAACCAAACAGTAGGGGATCCACAGCACTGTTTCCCCTCCCGCCCCACTGCCATGTCCCAAGCTATAATCACCATCTACACCATCCTCCCTTCCTTTCAAGTGGCAGGTCGATAGAGCTGCAGCTACAGTGCTMCTGCAGGGTAATTACAAGGGAAGCAACAAGTGAGCATTGTATGAAGCCGAGGAGACACACTCACACACAGAAGAAAGTGCTCTTCATTCCCAAAACAATCTTTGAGAACCTCTGTGCTTTGCACTGTGAGGCAATTAAGGATAATATGTAGGGGATGCCTTCATGAGAAGAAAGAGGTGGCAGCACATTCATTTCTGGACATAAAAATGGAAATAGTTAAGAGTAGTTTTCACAGTGTGTGTTTACTACGTAATGATAACTGATGTCTATGTAATAACGTCTCAATAAAATGTGTTCCGTTTTTTTATAAATTATCTGATGCATTAGGAGACAAACGTCGCCATTACTTATAATACAAACAGAAGACTGTTTTTGGTCTATATAAGATTTGTCTCACAAAAGTACACACACACACACACACACACACACACACACACACACACACACACACACACACACACACACACACACACACACACACACACACACACACACACACAAACTTGACACTTTTAGGTAATTTGAGTGACAACATGACTAGGTCTCATGTCTGACCCCATTTGAAACAGAGCTTCTGATTGTGCGTTTCTTTCAGAACACATCAAAGAAAGACTGTTGGAGTAGAATGAATGATGACAGAAACGTATGCTTTTTCAAAACACCATGCTTAATATGAGAGTGCTTACTGTTATTACTGATTTAACATCGAAGAATGTGCTTCACCTGATGAAAGATGCATAGTTCCTTGTTGAAAGGGGCAATCAGCAGTTGCTACATCCATTTTTGGACTTATAATTAATTTATATGTGCGCATTGATTTATAACTTAACTTGATTTATAAATGCCTCATGAACTTAGTTCAACTGTCGTACCCTATCAGAACCCAAAATGTAAGCTTGTTTTACTCCAATGTTTGTAAACAAAGTAAATGTAAACAAACACGGTATAGTCTAAAAACATGGTAAAAACTATAATTTTGAGATCATGGATGGTCTGTCCTTGCATCGATACCTCTGTCTTTGAATTTGAGAGTGGTTACTTTTCTCCAGTCCTATCCCCCTTGCTTTTTATCTAAACAGTTGTGGGGAGTACACTTTTATATTGTTTCAACTGCTGATTGCAGCTTTAAGTTATACGTTTTAAACTACCAACCAATACACAGACAACATACGAAAGTGTAAGCAAAATGAGGGAGTCAACACATTGAGTATGTTTACATGCTCATTTATAATTCGATATTTAACTGATTATGGCAGTAGGCCGAATAAGSCATTAGTCATGTAAACACATTACCCTGCGATCTTAATCAGCGTACGGTCATAATTTCATAAGCATACGCAGATTAAAACACCTTGTTTTCTGAGCAATCTGTCATATTATTAGGACATGTAAACACCTTAATCAGAGTTCCAGTGGTGTATTTGATTTGCGCATGTGATAGCACCAGCCGAGCGAGCCTCTCTCTTTAGCCCTAGTGAAGTCAGTTCTGATTTCGGAACAGCCGGAAAAATGCATCTTAAAAGTACTTTTCAAATACAAACATTATACAGTATATACCAACTCAGAATAACATGGTCACTGTGGTAGAAGGTTTATTTTGATTTGCAATTTTCTGCATTTATTAAAAGTCCCATCAGGTAGCCTGATTTCAGATGTGTCCATGTAAACAGGATTTTTAGGGAAATTGTTCTTGCAAAGCATGTAAACGTATTAATCGAGGTATTATAGTAATCTGACTATSCYCAATAATCATATTATTGCGTGCATGTAACRGTTCTCAGTGTCAGTTAGTCACGCCTTAAAATGTGTTTTGTTTTTTTGTTTTTGATGTGCTACTGGTTCCGACCATATTCAAGGTTGTATGAGGGTGCGGATGTAATTCACATCAGACAGTGATACATGGGTGTACACGTACAACTTTAGATGGTCTTTTTTTAACTTTCTAATTTCCTTAGTTTGTTGTCCTTGCATACTTCTGGTATAATAGACAAATAGTTTCATTCAGAGACTTTGAATAAGGATCCATAATGATTCAACAGAATGAAGAACTCTACATTGTGATGTAGAAGGTAAAGTGATGTGGACTTACAGATGGTGACACTGATCCGTTGGGGATGTATGGGTCAGGCAGCATGAGAAACGGGTACCCTGGATACGCTGTTTTATACATTCCTCCATCTTGATGTTTGGACACTGTGGAGAAAGACAAAGATGTGAGATGAGATGTTTTCTGATATTAATTTAACACTTTTTGGTTAACTATTGTAGTTAAAACGGTTATAATTAGCAGTTTTTTACTATTGGAAAAAGTATTTTCGTCAGATAATGATAGAGCTCTTCGACAGATTTTATGTTACAGACTTGTTTTACTACTGTAACATATTTGTGAGACAAAGTGACAMCCGTAATCTTGCATCACAAAAACACAGCCAAACCCCAATCCTTTGTTGTTTGTTACCCAATAGAATGGCTAGCCACTGATCTCTCCAGTCTAGAGTGTTGATGGTAACTTAAAATGTGCAAWYCATCTTTACAGGCTGTCCAAACAGAGGGTCATTGATCCACATGGCTTGTTTTCAACCTTACAGCTGAATGCATAAGTGGACAACGTTTTGTGAGTTACTTGACATATTCAAACATTGTTCATGAACTAGAGAGCATTTCTAACTTTAAATAACTTGTAGCTGCCCRGAGGTTCAGCACAGCAAGCATACATTTGTGTTTTTGGCCGATTTTGCCCCATTGGGACAATATATAAAACCTAATGTTAAGTTAAAGCATGCTTTAATTTAGATTTTCTTTAGGGCTTTCAAACTGAAGCTACTTGAAACCTTATTACCATATTATAACCTATGTAGCCCAGGGAAAGCAACACCTTCCTTTTACAGTCAGTCTATGATGCAACAGCACAGTATTGTCAGAAATCACAGACAACTTGTTTTACTGAGGTACAGTTAGCCTAATTCAGCTACTGTCTAGTTCTTAGTTCTTACCGCTGTCGAGATGCTCCCGGTGTTTCTCTTGATAACCTCTATGTTCGTTTTGCTGACCTCGTCTGACCGCCTGAATGTCCAAAGCAACATTAAACATAGATTAGTAACCTGATAATTACTTTGAACAAGAGCCAAAGGTTTCATACCAAGACCCCTTTCAACCTTACCAACAGCGCATAACATAAGAACTCTCCCTCTCTGTAGTCTACCTACCGCTGCGCTCGAACTTTGATTTGTCTCCGATTCATTCACCAGAGACGACTTGAGGTCAGCTAAGTCCCTTTCTGTGAAAGCGTTTTCTTGAATTTTCTCATCTTGTTCGCCTTCATCCTTGAAGGATATCATTTCATCGTTTGCTCCTTGATCATCTCCTCCGCCACTACTGAGCTGAGGCATGTTGCTTTGAAAATTACCCTAATCAGCGGAGGGCTCCTTTGAAAAAATAAATGAAACTTCCTATTAACCTAAACCTCCCTAAATTGTTGCGCTCAGATACGGCCAAAGTATAAAACAAAACAAAAGTTGCTCTGCTGTGGAGCGGCCCTGCAAGTTGAAAGTAATGTTGCTCGGCAGCAACAAATAGTGCATTTGAGCTCGAAACAAGGCGAGGACTCCCAACATCAAAGATCGCCGACCAGTGATTGACAGATTCGATGACTTGTTGGGGGTTGTTTCAGCAGAGGGTTCCGCTCTTAAAGAGACATCACCTCAGAGCCTGTTGGCCATATTCATGACTTTTAACACTTCATCATAGATAAAGTTGCTTGTTTTTAGCAAAGACTGAACCGAAGTCCTGGATAAAAGACACGTGAGCAAACGGTCTTTCAGATTCTACTGCATTGATAGATATTTCCCACAACGCAGTCTAGTTATGTAACATTGTTATAACATTGTTATACATTTGAGTGGTGCAGTGGTCTAAGGACTCACAGTGCTTGAGGCGTCACTACAGACACCCTGGTTCGATTCCAGGCTGAATCACAACTGGCCGTGATTGGGAGTCCCATAGGGCGGCGCACAATTGGCCCAGCGTCSTCCGGGTTTGGCCAGTGTAGGCCGTCATTGTAAATAATAATTTGTTCTTAACTGACTTGCCTAGTTAAATAAAGGTAAAAAAATATATATATACATTGTTGAACACACACACACACACACTTCTACCAGACTCTTATTATGATTGCTAAATACTGCACAATTTAAAACACTTGCCCTCCAATTCCCCCTTCCACAAAACACGTGTAAATATTGTACTATAAATTGTGCCTTTCTGTGTTGTACTTATGCTATTTTCTTTATGTTCGTATTCTTATATTTTATTATTTCTCATTGTTGTTGCATTGTTGAGAAGGAACCTGCAAGTCAGCATTTCATTGGATGTYCATGTTGTGTATACCATACATAGGACTTATAAAGAGAGAGAGATCAGGGATGCAGAGGGTAAAACATAGTTCCTTCATATACACTACATATTTAGAAACAAAACCATAAAACCATGTTCGCCCAACATTTGTGAAGTTGTAGAAATATTGATGTGAGATTTGTATTGACATAGTGAGAACATCAGAGACATGTAGGGCATCCCCTGTAAACCATCAGAAAATGAGTCAAGCTCATCAATAAAAGAGGCATGAAATGTCGCAGCTAGTCTCTAGAGCACATGGATTCAGTTGTCATCTCAAAAAACAGCAACTTGCTGGAATGAAACTATTTGATCGATGCAAAACAAATTTAGAGGGGAAAATAGAATGTAGTTCAAAGATGTAGACTTGGTGTCTGGGTGCCTTGTCAAACAAGTAGGGGAGGCCGGGGGTTGGCTGTCACTTTTTACCCATGTGTATTTCTCAGCACCAGTACATTTTTATTGTTCAGAAATGTGGTGGGTACTCTCTTCGTTCGCTGGACTTTATTCTGCTAACTGTTCCAAATGTCCGAACTGAATTTGGTAAAAGGTCTTTTATGTACTCTGCGCCATCGTCTTGGAACACCTTACAAAATACTTTTAAACTGGAAGAACTTGTCCCGATTGGTGTTTTTAAATCACTGATGAAGGATTTTGAGGCTGATTCCCTGACCTGTCAAGGTTTTTAATTTGCTGTTTTTGATTTTGTTATACTCTTGTGAATTCAATGGTTTTTACTCGATTACTTGTAGTTTTTCATGTTGTCTGTCTGTAATTTTTGTAATGACTTGGTGCTGCCTATCTTGGCCAGGACGCTCTTGAAAAAMAGATTTTAAATCTCAATGAGCCCTTCCTGGTTAAACAAAGGTTAATTATATATATTTTTTTTAAATCTTACAAGACTCTTTTCAACATTAATAGAAAGACCAAGGTATTGGGTTGAAATAGGAACCCTTTTTTATCATCATATCTTATTCCGACATGGAGTTATAAGCCATCAAACACACTRTGTCAACTTGTGACAACCAGCCCCATCACAGGGTTGGTTGTCCCAAAGTTTGCTAGTAGCTTATTCCTTTTGTAACAGGAAATTAAGCAATTTAGCAAACATTCTTAGAAATAGCCTTTCTTAGATCGAACTATACTCCTAACAAAATTCAGCATTTTATGSCTTGAGAACAACTTATGACATTTTCAGTAAATTTGTGTGTGTATGTGTGTGTTTGTGTACATGTGTGGGTGTGTGACAGGAAAAAATTGTGTGAGATGCAAGACGTTTCACAGACACGTATTTAGAATACCTGCATTCTAAATTCTACAGTTCTATATATCGTTTATACATCGGCCAAGGCATCTACATTATATTCCAATGTCCTGGCGACGTCTTTCCAATGTGCAAAATGTCTCCACACTACATACTCCCAACACATTTGATATGTTGGCCAAAGGTGTTTACTGGGAAGAGAGGTCTCTATAGCAACAGCAGAAAAGAGCTTGGCATTTATTGTATASTGGCAGTGGCAATGTCCCTGAACAATATGGTTATAATGGAGTTGATAGTGACAACTAACCCCACATTCCATGTGACAACCATCCCCAACCATCCCCAACCACCCCCCAAATGCTAATTAAGATGCTAGTTACCACATGGCTTGACCAAGCAACTCAGAAATAGGTTTGGAATGTAGCTCTCCCTTTCCTCTTTTCAACAACATTTTTCATGTATACTGCCATAATTCAAACGTTCATAAAGAAAATACCAAGACATCTTATTTTTACTTTCACCTATGAAAAACACATAAAWCCCCTCACCTCATTGTAGTGGTGGAGTGATTAGCCGAAATCTAGTTTCTCTTGAGCAGTGGTGTAAAGTACTTAAGTAAAAATATTTTAAAGTACTACATAYGTCGTTTTTTGGGGTATCTGTACTTTACTATTTATATTTTGGACTACTTTTACTTCGCTACATTCCTAAAGAAAATAATGTACTTTTTACTCTATACATTTTCACCCAAAAGTACATTTTCAATGCTTAGCAGYACCGGAAAATGGTCTAATTCYCGCACTTATCAAGAGAACATCCCTGATCATCCCTTCTGCCTCTGATCTGGAGGACTCACTAAACACAAATGCTTCATTTGTAAATTATGTCTGCGTGTTGTAGTGTGCCCTTGACTATCRGTAAATTTAAAAAACAATACAATTGTGCTGTCCGATTTCCTTATTATAAGCAATTTGAAATTATTTATACTTTTATTTTTGATACTTAAGTATATTTTTGCAATTKAATTTARTTTTGATATTTCAGTCTATTTAAAAACAAATATTTTTAGACTTTTACTCAAGTAGTATTTTACTGGGTGACTTTCACTTTTACTTGAGTAATTTTCTATTAAGGTATCTTTACTTTTACTCAAGTATGACAATTGGGTTCTTTTTACACCACTGCTCTTGAGTGATACATCAGATTCAGCTTTAACTGTGCGATGTAGTAAGGAGTTGTAGTTTCCAACAGGCCAATTTTCTACATAGTTTAGCGCATAKAACTGGGTAATTAACTACAATGCCCATAATCCATTGCGCACCTAGTTGTGGTCTTTGTTTCTTTTATGCTTACTACAGATGAGTTTCAAGTTTTAATGTCACATGCACAAGTACAGTGAATTGCCTTTCTTGTAAACTAAAAACCCAACAATGCAATAACAAAAAACAATGTAATACTAGAAAAAACACACAAGAATAGGAAATATGAGACACAATAAAGTAAGTAAGTAAGTAAGTAAGTAAGTAAGTAAGTAAGTAAGTAAGCATACTATATACAGGAAATATTTAAGGGGTAAGGGGACTAAGCAACAGGATATAAGATAAACAGAGTAGCAGCAGCTTGTATGTGAGTGGGAGTGCGGGTGCTTAGAGTCAGTATAACTGTATGTGCAAATGATGTGTGAGTGAGAAAATGATGGAGTGASAGGCAGAAGAATGCGTGATTGTGGAAATAGAGAGCAGCTGTTGCTTSGCYAGGTKTCTCTACCTGAAAATACATGATCTAAGTGATTGATAGTTGGTATTCAGCAGTCATAAAAMTATGCCTTATTTACTTTGAAGATCTACAAAATAGTAATTTTGCAAGACAGCATATGCAGCAGCTATATAGAGAGGAGATGATGAATTGGAATTAAATAATAAAGTCATCAAATAAAACAAATGTAATATACACAACAACTGAAATATTTTGGTAAAGTAATGTGAATAAATGATGGTAAATAAGAGATAAGCAGTAAATGGGCAGTCACTACCATCATGMGACTTTTATTCATTGTTTTATTCTGTGTTACATCATTCAACCCAAATAATCGAAACCGAAATCGAAAACCGTGATTATTTTTTAAATAATTGAACCGAAATCGAACCAACCTCAAAAAGTACTAATCGCTCAGCACTACCTCCATGTTTTGTCATGCTGACATGAATTGACCAGGTGGATGAGTTCTTTCAACGAATTCACATATTTTAATCTTACAATTACTACACAGCACCCTCTAGATTGCGAGTAATAAGCACTGTGACAACCAACCCYTGAGACAACCAAAAACAGGTCTCCCCTGACTGTTTTTTTTAGATTTTTTCACTTCATGCATTTTTTATGCTGATACAGTAGCATGGTCTTCTGAGTTTTAATTGAGAAATATTTATACGCGCCCATGCTGTGACTTAATATTTGACTTAATCTGTTGCCTTGAAAGAAAATGATGAACCACAGCTGGGAAATAGAATTAAATACAAACAGAAAATGTGCCTAGTATTTGCATAAAGCTGCATATTTATACAATATTGGCCATGCATATTAATAAAAAGATTAAAATGAGCAGTTTAATGTATGCAAATCTAAATTATAAATGAGTTGTTTAAACTCCTTGTTTATTCGCATTGATTAAATATAGACAGCTGTTTTTTGTAGAACCAGTTTCTCTATGTGGCTTACTTCACAAGTTCTCGCATCTTTGGGACTTTTTGTGTGTCTCTCTTACTGTGCTTACATTGGTTTCACATATCCTTGAGGTGGTGTCTGTGCTTGTTCCTTCGTTGGACTTGACTGTGWGTGAGTTTTGGATTTGATTAATATGATCGATCTTCGTTGAACTCAAATCCTTCTTATCAGTCTGTGAGTTTGCATGACTCACTCACACACCAGCCTCTGTATCCTCCTCTCTTATCTCCTCTATGGTAATTGCAGCCATGACGTCAGTAAATTATACTCTCTGCTCTCTCTGCCTTAGGGGCAGGAAACACCAAAAAAGGAAAGAAAAAAACACTGCCTGCCAACAGTAGCACTTCATGTCGAGAGAAAAATATACCATTGGTAATATTGCTTCAGGCAGCAGTTTACGGTAACCCAATGCAAATATTAATGGCACATAAGTAGTTACTATAATGTCAARGGGTTGAACTCAGATCAAGTTTGTAAGACAGAACTATGTCTGGGGGTGATGTTGTACACATGATGTGGAATCCTGCAACATTTCTCGAGTTCCACAGAAGTTAAACCTGTTTGCTATACATGTTGGTGCATTGGCGTCTCAGATATCATGAAGCCTGAARAATTGGAATCATGGAATGATTTCAAGTGAGAACTTTAGTTTTTAGTAATTKTTTTTCCGTTTCTTAATKATTTGCAAGGGAAACCACTCTCTTTTGTACAGATTACAGCACAAAGGATAAATTGCAGTTCCTATAAAATWAATTATATACTCTGCTTTCTAAATAAACTTCAGGCACATTAAAGCAGCAAAGTAATTAAATCATATCCTTTCATTGAGGCTACGCCACATCGAAGGGAACAGCTCTTAACTGGAACCACTTGTGTGCGTTTTATTGGTAGTTTCCCTCCAACCAAAAACATGTTCTCTCAAGCAGCATCCAATGTGCAATACTGAACCTTAGCAAATCTTTTCGACAGGCTAATTTTATATATCTTTTCCCCCATGAAGGATTCCATCATTCAACAAATATGAAGAGCCCTTGAATGTGAAACCCTGTAAATGAGAGTAATTAATCAGATGTATGAGTTTACTATTCCTTATAGCTGTTGTCATCAAACATGGGAAAGGTTCTTGGTCAACTAAATTGATGTGAGGACAATATTAACATTACATGTAAGTCAGTTTTTACCATCTCCTCTTTGGTCACTATGGTCYCTAGTCAGTTGTCCAACTGAATGTATTCAACTGAGATGTGTCTTCCGCATTTAACACACCCTCTAATTTTCTTTGGATATTAGTGACCACTGTCCCATTGCATGTGTCAGGGATATACGGATGCCTAGATCCAAACCTCGTTTTATCAATGAGGAATTTTAAACATTTAAATTAACAGGCTTTTTTTTTGTGACCTTTATTTTGGTGACTTTGATTGTATTCAAATCAAATCAAATCAAATGTATTTATATAGCCCTTCGTACATCAGCTGATATCTCAAAGTGCTGTACAGAAACCTAGCCTAAAACCCCAAACYGCAAGCAAAGCAGGTGTAGAAGCACGGTGGCTAGGAAAAACTCCCTAGAAAGGCCAAAACCTAGGAAGAAACCTAGAGAGGAACCAGGCTATGAGGGATGGCCAYTRCTCTTCTGGCTGTGCCGGGTGGAGATTATAACAGAACATGGCCAAGATGTTCAAATGTTCATAAATGACCAGCATGGTCAAATAATAATAATCACAGTAGTTGTCGAGGGTGCAACAAGTCAGCACATCAGGAGTAAATGTCAGTTGGCTTTTCATAGCCGATCATTAAGAGTATCTCTACCGCTCCTGCTGTCTCTAGAGAGTTGAAAACAGCAGGTCTGGGACAGGTAGCACGTCCGGTGAACAGGGCAGGGTTCCATAGCCGCAGGCAGAACAGTATTGCATCTATACCTGACCCAGAGTTGGCTCTGAACCACTTCTCAAATGTTTTCAATTGTATTGTAGATGAACATGCTCCCTTTAAAAAAACGGAGAATTAAAAATAGGTCTTGCCTTTGGTTCAGTCCAGCTCTATCTGAAGTCATACACAACAGAGATGCTACCTGGGCCAAAGCTAGATTCACATGCCCAGACAGGCAGTCTTTCAGGCGATTGAGAAATCTGRATGTAAAACTAGTTAAAAAAGCAAAATCAGATTATGTTAATACACTATCTGAATGTACAGGGAACCCAGCTACATTTTGGAAAGCTGTTACATCACTGAAGCGTTGTGTCTCCTCTTCTCTCCCCCAATAAATTAATTTAGATTCAGGCACTATTACTGACAAAATGTATATTATTAATGCATTTAAACACCTTTTTATCTCTGCGGGCTATATATTTGAATGTATTTCAAAGCCAGCCCGTGAAAATAGTAGTTTGTCTACTCTATTGAATGATACTGAAAATGCTGGTCAGGAGTTTTGTTTTCGGAAATTCACTGATAAAGAAGTCCTGAATGCTTTGCTAACATTAGACAAAAAAATCCACAGGGGCTGATCATTTGGAGTCTGGTCTGCTTAAGTGTGCAGATCCCTTTATTGCTGGCTCAGTAGCCCACATTTGAATTAACATTGTTATCAGGAAGTATTCCAAAAGCATGGAACTCCGTATGTATGCGGCCACTCCATAAGGGTGGGGATACAAATGATCTTGACAACTATCGCTCCATTTCAAGACAACCTTCTTTAGCTAAGATTCTTGAATCCTTGGATAATGTACAACTTCGTTCCTTTTGATCTGATAATTGTATTTTTAATATAAACCAATCAGGGTTTAGGCCTGGGCATAGTACTACCACAGCAACCACACTAGTTGTTAATGATCTTGTCAATGCCTTGGATGCTAAAAAGAGCTGTGCTGCCTTGTTCATTGACCTGTCAAAGGCGTTCGACACTGTTGATTATTTTGTTTTGCTGAAGAAGTTATCAAGAATAGGCCTGGGATATACAGCCTGTTTATGGTTTTAGAATGATCTTTTTATTTTTTTAAATTATCTTAGCGACAGAACTCAGGCCATTTTAACAGATGGTGTTAAATCTGAATTTCTTGAGATTCAAAAAGATGTTACTCAGGGTTCGATTTTGGGTCTATCATTGTTCACATTGTATATTAATGACATAGGAAACACTGTTAATACGTGTAACATTCATCTCTATGCAGATGACACAGTTCTGTATTCCTGTACCTCAGTGCAGCAGGTCATTCTTGAACTTCAGCATGACTGATTCAATTCTGAAATCACTTACAGATCTTAAATTAGTGTTAAATACAAGTAAAACCAAGCTCATYCTGTCCTCTAGGTCARYACATGTTGACCCTGAGGACCTGCATATTTGCGCTTCAAATGGAGCCCAAATTGAGCTMGTTTCTCAATATAAGTACCTGMGTGTCTGGATTGATGAYAAGTTGTCCTTTGTAAAGCATATAMAAAATGTGACTAAGAAGCTAAGATCCAAGATWGTTTTTTAATATTGAAATAAATCATGCCTCAGTATTGAAAATAGGAGAAAGATTGTTCAAACAACGCTTCTCCCTGTATTGGATTTTGGTGATATTGTTTACATGCATGAGACAACCTGTTTTGAAACCCTTGGACGCAGTCTACCATTCCGCAATACGTTTTATCACAGGGGACAATGTTAGGACTCATCATTGTAGTCTGTATAAAATGTGGGATGGACCTCTCTGTCTGTAAGAAGAGAGCTGCATTCTGTTTGATTTATTTACAAAGCAATCTGACAGAAACTCCCTCCATATGTAACTTCATTAATGAAGTTTAGAATCATAAGTTACCAAACCCGTTCTCAGGAATGGATAACACTAGAGATCCCTTCAGTCTCCACAGATTTGGGAAAATCTACGTTTTGTTTTTATGCCCCTAATTTGTGGAAAAATCTGCAGAGTTCACTGCAGCTATATGTACTGGTGTCACTCAGGTAGTTAACATTATTGATTGCGGACCTCTATGTAGTTGAATGTGATTGCTTTTATTAAATATGTTTATTTTGTATTGTGTGCTGAATTATATCAATCAATCAATCAAATGTATTTATAAAGCCCTTTTTACATCAGCTGATGTCACAAAGTGCTATACAGAAACCCAGCCTAAAACCCCAAACAGCAAGCAAWGCAGATGTAGAAGTACAGTGGCTAGGAAAAACTCCCTAGAAAGGCGGGAACCTAGGAAGAACCCTAGAAAGGAACCAGGCCATGAGGGGTGGCCAGTCCTCTTCTGGCGGTGCCGGGTTGAGATTATAACAGTACATGGCCAAGATGTTCAAARGTTCATAGATGACCAGCACGGTCAAATAATAATAATAATCACATTGATTGTAGAGGGTGCAACAGGTCAGCACCTCAGGAGTAAATGTCAGTTGGCTTTTCATAGCCGAGCATTCAGAGTTAGAGATAGCAGGTGCGGTATATTATAATTATATACAAAACAATTATATTTTTTATATACACACATATACTATGTGTATGTTTTATTATTCTGTTTTTATTGTAATGTATACAGGGCTCTTTTGTAAAATAGATTTTTAATTTCAATGTGACTCCCTGTTTAAATAAAGGTTAAATAAAAAAATGCTATAAAGTATGCCATGAAGCAGGGTTAGAGTCCATTCCATTTTAATTCCAGTCAATTTAGAAAGTAGGCCTAATGCAAATTGAAATTCCTAATTTAAAAAGCATTGAAGAGAAGTGTAATTTCAGTGRACTTCCTGAATTGATTGGAATTGAAATGGAATTGACCCCAACCCTGCTATAAAGGGCATAGGGTGCAATTTGGGAAACAACAAGACCTGGAAGGTTCTTTCTCCTTCTAAACTGGAGTTTGATGAAAAATATGTAAAAAGGCATTTCTGTCTGTTATCTCCTCTATAATTATCTAGGACTTTCACACAAACACTATTTGAATACATCTCTGAGGTCTACATAATTGATGTGTCCCCTCTGAGTGCGTTGTGAGGCAGAGTCWAACTGAGGATAATAAGCACAGCAGAAAAGGAGACATTTGAAATGTAATAGTGAATCTGCAATGTGCACTTGTTTCTATGAAGGTTAAATACAATTAGGTTACTTTGAATGCTACATTTAAGTTAAAAGGAGGTAAATTGCTAAGTAAAAAGTAAGTTAACCTTGTGCCTCATTTTGAGTAAGGGAATGAGTGTATTAAGGAGAAGAAAGTGGCAAACCATTATTGGAAAGGGTCCATCTTCTCACAACTGCTTTAGCTCATGTGCTTTTAAAGTTGTTAGTTAAAAGAGCTGGACTGGCTCATAAAAAAATGCTCTCTGATGGGACCTACCATACAGAGACAAATGTTGCATCCCAAATGGCATTCTATTTCCTATATAGTGCACTACTTTTGACCAGGGTCCATGAGTGGGGTATTGTGATGACTGTTCTATCCTAGCCCTCCCCTACTCTGCAGCCAGGGCTGTAGGGAAAGGGCGATACTTAGTCAGTTGTACAATTGAATGCATTCAACTGAAATGTGTCTTCCGCATTTAACCCAACCCCTCTGAATCAGAGAGGTCCAGAGGGCTGCCTTAATCCACATCCACGTTTTCGGCGCCTGGGGAACAGTGTGTTAACCCAGGGGCAGAACGACTGATTTTTACCTTGTCAATCTTTCGGTTACTGGCCCAAAGCTCCTACCCACCAGGGCTGTAGTGTTGGCTGTTACTGAGGACAAGCCTTGGTCCTGAGGTTACTGTGCCCTCCCCTCCCTAGCAGAGCCTGAACCTTGGCAGTGGAGGGAGAAACCTGTTGTAATCTGTGAGGCAGGAAACAAAGGGCCTCGTTAATGCAGAGACTCGCAGGGACCTTTGATGTGGAGCCAAGCCATTCACTCCTKGCTTCTTCCACACACACAGGCGTGCGTGTGCCCACACACACTCATTAAAGCACACACACAGATGTGCGCACAAACACACTTACACACACAGATGCAAGTACACATGCACTCAAAAAAATAACTGTAGAAAAAAATGTACTCTTTTTCCCCTGCCCCTGAGTTGGAACGTGCCTGCTATTTAGAGATACACTAGATTGAAACAATGATGTCTGTTTGTTCAAGATGCACCACAAGGCAGCAGGTTGCTTCAGTGGAAAGATATTTTTTTTTACTGCAACTTTTTAACTCATTGACTTTATTCCATTGCTTGTTGATCTTATGCCAACATGTCAATGTTGCAATTATTTAAAACAGTGCAACCTTATTTGGCATCACCACACAACTTCACAATTGTATTTTAGTGTAACCCTAAAATCATTAACATGCAAAAGCAAGTTTTAGCTTGGATTTGTGCTACAGTGAGTGAGGCAGCCCAGCCCAGCCTCTGTACCTAACTTGATATTAGCGGTTTTGCTGATATTGGTTGGTTGTTACCACAGTCCAGCAAGGTCTGCTGTGGTTGAGTAACTATCCCTCTGATGAGGTTTTTATCCAGGCACAGTGCCTCTATATGTGTGTGTGCAAGCATCTGCATGTGTGTGTGTTTGTCTGTGTGACCTTGTGTCATATTTGTGTGTGTGTGTGTGGATATATGCATGCATTTGTGTGTATGTATGACTTTGTGTGTGTGTATTTGTGTGTATGACTTGTGTGCGATGTGTGTGTCTGTGGCCTGAGCACTGGATTCCATAGGTAGACTAGCGTGAGAACCTTGGTGGGAAGGCAGCAGGGTCTGACCACAGCAGTGGGCAGCTGAAGGCTGATGCCTGAGGCCCCCCTGACTCCCTGCCCAAGTTAGACCATAAATGGGAGGGGTTGAAGACATGTGACAGGAAATCCAAGAGGAATGAGTGTACTTCAGCAAGTTAGTAGAGTGGCAGGAACGGTACGGTGAGAACAAACGAACATATGCACTTTATACTGCATAGTTATTACAATGTACTTATATGGCTTAATATATAATTGTACAAAACACACACGCGTGCACACACACACACACACAAATGTACTTTTGTTATTACTTCAGCTTATGAAACTGTATGGATATGAATATGACGTCACTAAGAAAGCCACCTCAATACAGTACATCACAATGAACAAGATAATTACAGTTACAATTCTGCCATTGTTTTGTTTCTTTTTATTGGTTTGGAGAGTGAAAAAAATGAATGTCAGATAGAGAAAGATCAGTCACCAGGACTTCCTTTAGTCTGATGGCACAGCTATTAAATGTGTGCATTCACAGTGGTCGCTTTCTAGTGGTGAGTGGGCGAGTTGAAGTTTTGAGTTGACAGTTAACAGCAGATTCCGGGATCAGTTTTTCCGCTGTTAGTGGGCTGATGTGGCCGAGTAGAGGATGTGGATTCTCATGATGGATCATTGTTAAGGTTTGAAATGTGTATGTGCGTAGCCATGTATCAAGGGGATGGCAGGACTTAGGCACACATGCATGTACAGTGAAATGATTGACACCCTTGATAAAGATGAGCAATAATGACTGTATAAAATAAATTATTCAAATACTGAGCTGTATTGCATACTCCAAAAATGTTTTATACTAATTATTATTTATACTAATACAATTTCTCAGAGAAAGAGATTTTGTTTAACAAGTTATAAAACAAATATTATTGTCCCCCCKAAAAAATATTGACACCTCTAAAGATTCTTATAAATTACATAGAGAAAAAGTTTAGTATTTGGTCCCATATTCCTAGAATGCACAAACACACACGCATCGATGATCTGGGTACCAATGTTTCACAAGACCCATACAGAAGCCACCAATTGATACCTGCCAAGGTGCAGACAMGCAAGAAAGCAGTTTGTGTAAGTATGTTCAGACGGAGTGCTGTTATTCCTGCTTTAGGCTAATGAGATAACTTGGCAGACCACATGCACATCCTCATGGGGACATGCCCATTAGACCCATTAGACTGTTCACAGGGTCTCGCTTCAAGACAAGACATCCACAAAGATCATACATGAGCATCAATCAACATGAAAGGAAATAGAGGAAATTATATATAATAATAACAAAGCTCATAAGCAATAGAATGGCACAAGTCTTACCAAACTTGATACATATCAAACAGAGTTTATAAAAAAATAGACACTTACAAACAAATACAAGAATATGTTTCAGTATAATACATTAGATATAGATTCATAAATAATGGCTGTTGATCCCAAAAAGGCCTTCAACTGTCTTGGATGTCCTTTTCTATTCAAAACTTTGGAAGCCTTCAACTTTCTAGCTGGAATAATACATTTAATAAAAATATATAAATATCATAAAGCAAAAATATACACACATAATACTGTACATTATCTGACTAAATTGCTTTAAAAAGGGGCACAACACAGGGATGTCCTCTCTCCCCCTCCTGCTTGCACTGGCAAATAACGGATTGAAGAAAGAATTAGACAGGACCCAAACGTAACAGGTATCAGTATTGGTGAATGAATATAAACTAAACTTATTTGCCAATAATCTCCTGATATACCTGACCAATATTGAAAATTCAATGCCCCCCTTGCAAAAAATATTTTCAGAATAAAAAATAATAATAACTCATGATACAATCCTTTAAGTGGACCACAAAACTATCAAATACTTAGGATCAGTGGTGTAAAGTACTTTAGTAAAAATACTTTAAGGTATAAAATAAAGTAGTTTATTTTGGGTATCTGTACTTCACTTTGCTATTTATATTTTTGACCACTTTTACTTCACTACATTATTTTTTAGATTTAATTTTTTATTACCCCTTTTTCTCCCCAATTGGTAGTTACAGTCTTGTCCCATCGCTGCAACTTCCGTACTGATTCGGGAGAGGCGAAGATCGAGAGCCGTGTGTCCTCCGAAACACAACCCAGCCAAGCCACGCTGCTTCTTGACACAATGCCCGCTTAACCCGGAAGCCAGCCACACCAATGTGTCGGAGGAAACACCATACACCTGGRGACTGTGTCAGCGTGCATTGCGCCCAGCCCGCCACAGGAGTCACTGGTGCGCGATGGAACAACAACATCCCTACCGGCCAAACTCTTCCTTAACCTGGAACAATTGTGCGCCGCCCCATGAGTCTCCCCGGTCACGGCCGGCTGCGACAGAGCCTGGGCGCGAACCAGGATCTCTGGTGGCACTGTGATAAAGGACTGAAAATGGAGGACTGAAAATTGTCCAATTCACACACTTATCAAGAGAACATCCCTGGTCATCCCTAATGCCTCTGATCTGTCGGACTCACTAAACACAAATGGTTTGTTTGTAAATTATGTCTGAGTTGTTGGAGTGTGACCCTGGCRATCCATAAATGTAACCAAATATTTGGTTTGCTTAGTATAAGGAACTTTAAATGACTTATACTTTTACTTTTGATGCTTAAATATATTTAAAACCAAATACTTTTAGACTTTTACTCAAGTATTATTTTACTGGGCYACTTTCACTTTTACTTGAGTCATTTTCTATTAAAGTATCTTGACTTTTACTCAAGTATGACAATTGGGTACTTTTTCCACCACGGCTTAGGATGCTTAATAAGTGACAACAAACAACKAATATATAAAGATAACTTAATCCCATTACTCAACAATATMAAAGCAGATCTATTTGGAACAATTTTCCCAGAAATCCTAGAATAAACCTCTTCAGAATGGCATGGCTCCCAAAGTTTTTACATTTATTCTCAGTAATACCAATTACCCCACCAAAGACATAAAAAAAAGTATACTCGGACATAAGACTTTATACGGGCAAATAAAACTCATAGAATAAAAAGTAAAGTTTTATAGCTCCCTAAGTCTGAGGGTGGTTTTAACCTTCCAGACTTGGAATTATGTTAACTTGCCACACAAGGCGTTTACTTGAGACATATTGTTAAATACCACGAGCCCATCCTCCCCAATTAAGGTGCCACCAACCTCCCGTGTAAGATATACAAAACCTTGTAGAGAGCCTATGCAACTGYCAACCTCAGACAAAAATATAAACTATRGGAACTAACCAAATGACAGTTGAAGATTTACGGTTAATCCAGTATAAACTTACAGTACCAGTCAAAAGATTGGACACCTACTCATTCAAGGGTTTTTCTTTATTTTTACTATTTTCTACATTGTAGAATAATAGTGAAGACATCAAAACTATGAAATCACACATATGGAATCATGTCATAACCAAAAAAGTCCAAAACAAATAAAAATATATTTTATAGTTGAGATCCTTCAAAGTAGCCACCCTTTGCCTTGATGATAGCTTTGCACCCTCTTGGCATTCTCTCAACCAGCTTCATGAGGTAGTCACCTGGAATGCATTTCAATTAACAGGTGTGCCTTCTTAAAAGTTAATTTGTGGAATTTCTTTCCTTCTTAATGCTTTTGAGCCAATCAGTTGTGTTGTGACAAGGTAGGTGTGGTATACAGAAGATGGTATTTTACCAAATAGGGCTAAGTCCATATTATGGCAAGAACAGCTTAAATAAGCAAGGACAAACAAATGTCCATCAATACTTTAAGACATGAAGGTCAGTCAATCCGGAAAATTAAGAACTTTGAAAGTTTCTTCAAATGCAGTCGCAAAACCATCAAMCGCTATGATGAAACTGGCTCTCATGWGGACCGTCACAGGAAAGGAAGACAGAGAGTTACCTCTGCTGCAGAGGATAAGTTCATTAGAGTTACCAGCCTCATAAATTGCAGCCCAAATAAATGCTTCACAGAGTTCACATAACAGACATCTCAACATCAACTGTTCAGAGGCGAATGTGTGAATCAGGCCATCATGGTCGAATTGCTGCAAAGAAACCACTACTAAAGGACACCAATAATAAGAAGAGACTTGCTTGGGCCAAGAAACACGACCAATGGACATTAGACTGGTGGAAATCTGTCTTTTGTTCTGATGAGTCCAAATTTGATATTTTCAATTCCAACCACCGTGTCTTTGTGATATGCAGAGTAGGTGAACGGATGATCTCCACATGTGTAGTTCCCACCGTGACGCATGGAGGAGGAGGTGTGATGGTGTTGGGGTGCTTTGCTGGTGACACTGTCTGTGATTTARTTAGAATTCAAGCACACTAGGGGCCTCCCGGGTGGCGCAGTGGTCTAGGGCACTGCATCGCAGTGCTAGCTGCGCCACCAGAGTCTCTGGGTTCGCGCCCAGGCTCTGTCGCAGCCGGCCGCGACCGGGAGTTCCGTGGGGCGACGCACAATTGGCCTAGCGTCGTCTGGGTTAGGGAGGGTTTGGCCGGTAGGGATATCCTTGTCTCATCGCGCTCCAGCGACTCCTGTGGCGGGCCGGGCGCAGTGCGCGCTAACCAAGGGGGCCAGGTGCACGGTGTTTCCTCTGACACATTGGTGCACTGTGTTAAGAAGCTGGTTGGGTTGTGCTTCGGAGGACGCATGGCTTTCGACCTTTGTCTCTCCCGAGCCCGTACGGGAGTTGTAGCGATGAGACAAGATAGTAATTACTAGCGATTGGATACCACGAAAATTGGGGAGAAAAGGGGATACAATTTTAAAAAATATATTTTTTTTTTTAAAGAATTCAAGCACACTTAACCAGCATGGCTACCACAGTATTCTGCAGCAATACGCCATCCCATCTGGTTTGCGCATAGTGGGACTATCATTGTTTTCAACAGGACAATGACCCAACACACCTCCAGGCTGTGTAAGGGCTATTTGACCAATATGGAGAGTGAAGGAGCGCTGCATCAGATGACCTGGCCTCCACAATCACTCAACCTCAACCCAATTGAGATGGTTTGGGATAAGTTGGACCGCAGAGTGAAGGAAAAGCAGCCAACAAGTGCTCAGCATATGTGGGAAGCATTCCAGGTGAAGCTGGTTGATAGAATGCCAAGAGTGTGCAAAGCTATCATCAAGGCAAGGGTGGCTACTTTGAAGAATACCAAATATAACATATATTTTGATTTGTTTAAACATTTTTGGTTACTACAGGATTCCATATGTGTTATTTCATAGTTTTGATGTCTTCACTATTACTCTACAATGTAGAAAATAGTACAAACAAAGAAAAACCCTTGAATGAGTAGGTGTGTCCAAACCTTTGACTGGTACTGTATGTATAGAATTTATTATATAATAGACAACATCCACAAAATCTACATCACAATGACAGAGTCATGTCTTAAGTGCAAAACTAACAATGGCTCAATATTCCATGCCTTCTGGGAYTGCTATAAAGTCCAAACGTTATGAACGGAGTTAGAAAATTGGCTGTCAATCGTAGATTGAGAAAATCTTATTACATGGCCCCTTTGCTCTAAACAGTTTTTGTATATCACAAGAAGGAATGCATATGAACCATTCATAAAAGAACAATAGCATCTACATTAATAAATGGATGGATTTTCAGCTCTTAATCCCGGTAGCACCAGCAGCCTTCACAAGTGAATGGAGGATAGAAAATGTGGTAAGACTATTACAAGCGCCAGGATAATAAAGAACACAGCAAA
Organism: Salvelinus sp. IW2-2015; assembly: GCF_002910315.2. Lineage (NCBI taxonomy): Eukaryota > Metazoa > Chordata > Actinopteri > Salmoniformes > Salmonidae > Salvelinus > Salvelinus sp. IW2-2015. The sequence continues at coordinate 160,287 of NW_019942718.1, read as the reverse complement.
AACTCCTATGTCTGATCTTGTTCATTTCTAAGCATTATGAGAGCCAAACAGCCTCTCTGAAGCCAAGGTCAAAAGTGGGGAGTGTCACACAGAAAAAAGAAATCATCCCCGATTTTTTTACATGTTGGCAAAATCCATGGAAATAAATGAAAATATTTAGAGAGCTGTTGCTAATTGGCTGCCTGAGGAGTGGTGAAAGCCGAGGATCAGACTTAACTTCTCACTCAGGGACAAAAAGGTAAAGGGAAGAGGGGATACCTAGTCAGTTGTACAACTGAATGCATTCAACTGTAATGTGTCTTCCACATTTAACCCAACCACTCTGAATCAAATTGTGGTGTGATGGTAAAGTAAATAATGGTGAGATGTGTGATGAAAACGAAAGCTCTGTAGCTACATATACTGCACATGAGACAGTGTGTCAATGGTACTAATGCATGTAGGCTAACAAGAGCACTTTCTTACAGTGGTGTAAAGTACTTAAGTAGTACTTTCAAGTATTTCTACTTAAGTAGTTTTTTTGGGTATCTGTACTTTACTTTTTATATTTTTGACAACTTTTACCTTACTACATTTCTAAAGAAAATAATATACTTTTTACTCCATACATTTTCTCTGACACCCAAAAGTACTTACATTTTGAATGCTTAGCAGGACAGGAAAATTGTCAAATTCATGCACTTATCAAGAGAACATCCCTGGTCATCCCTACTGCCTCTGATCTGGCGGACTCACTAAACACACATGCATCATTTGTAAATTATGGAGTGTGACCCTGACTATCTGTAAATTAAAAAACATGAAAATGTTGCCGTCTGGTTTGCTTAATATAAGGAATTTTAAATGATTTGTACTTTTACTTTCAATACTTAAGTATATTTTAGCAATTACATTTACTTTTGATACTTACTTATATTTCAAAACAAATACTTTTAMACTTTTACTCAAGTAGTATTTTACTGGGTGACTTTCACTTTTACTTGAGTCATTTTCTATTAAGGTATCTTTACTTTTACTCAAGTATGACAATTGGGTACTTTTTCCACCACTGCTTTTTTAAATTAAATATTATTTACACAGTAATTARACGGATTACACCATTGCAACAACATGTCAACCAATTTATGAGTTTATGCGAGAAACACTATTTTCCACTGCTTCTTACAGAACTGCAGGACACTTTTCTTTTACCAATGTTACTGTGTGGAATTGGCCAGTAAGATATTTCATAATTGATAGGACCAAGGACTTAGCAAAGGGACTAAGGCTGACCCCTTGAGGAATAAGAAGGGAATTAGTGGAAGCAGTTGTTCTACAGTAACCTACAGGACCAGTCTGGTCTTGTCTATCGGTGGACAAACATGATTTTCGCCCCTTTATCTGACTGTAAAATCCCAGCTCAGACTCAGAGAGCACAATTCCAACTTTCAACTTCACCATACCTGTCTATTTTCTGTCTATTGTCTGTAACGCCGTCGCAGCACCATTTCACCAAGTCAAATTCCTGTACATGCAAATGTTTTTGGCAAATCTGATCAAGGTTTCTAACGAAAATGATTTGTTCTGTTTTTTAAATTTGTGGTATGATTACTTAGAATCAGATCAGTACTTTACAGTCTTAATTATAATTTTTCTTGTCTGTGTCACTGATAGAGAATTCTAGAGGTTTAAGGAACGTTCTCTCAAAACTAACTAGCATGTTGTAACGGCTGTCGTCGGTGGAAGAAGGAGAGGACCAAAGCGCAGCGTGGTTAGTGTTCATCTTAATTTAATAATAAACCAAAAAACTGAACACTTCAAATACAAAACAACAAACGTGAAAACCGAAACAGTTCTATCTGGTGCAGACACACAAAGACTGAAAACAACCACCCACAAAACCCAACAGAAAACAGGCTACCTAAATATGGTTCCCAATCAGGGACAACGATTGACAGCTGCCTCTGATTGAGAACCATATCAGGCCAAACACAGAAAACCAACACAGAAATGGAAAACATAGATCACCCACCCAACTCACGCCCTGACCACACTAAAACAAAGAAAATACAAAAGAACTATGGTCAGAACGTGACACATGTCCTATAGTGCTATATCAGAATCACTCATTTTACAACACTTAGAAAACTGATTTAGTCCGGTCTGGGKTTGATCCAAATTCCCTGCAACAGATTTATTTTAACCCATGGAAGATGATATAGTATGAAATAGAAAACCACTGGATTTATGAGACATTTTACTATGGTTGGAGCACTAATATATTACATACTCGCACATCATTTTTATCATGACATCTGTCAAGTGAAAAAATTCTGACGCCAGAAGAATTATGCTTAAATTCGATGAGTCTGCCTTCATTTTTTATCCCGCAACTTATTTTCTCGATGGTGAACTACTTTCCAAGACAATAATGTAATGACAACCGTCTGTGGTATTTGATTAGTGGTCTATTACCAAGACATTTAAATCATGCACTTTGTACATGAAATCATCTCCAAATTTCCCCCTCAAAGAAAACATCTATAATTCATAATTTCATAATGTCTAATACATTTTTTCAATTGATGAGAACAGTAAAGATATGATTATGCCACAGTGACACCAATGGTACACTATATATACATAAGTATGTGGACACCCCTTCAAATTAGTAGATTTGGCTGTTTCAGCCATACACGTTGCTGACAGGTGTATAAAATCAAGCAATCTCCATAGACAAACATTGGCAGTAGAATGGTCCGTACTGAAGAGCTCAGTGATTTTCAACGTGGCACCGTCATAGGATGCCACCTTTCCAACAAGTCAGTTCATAAAATTTCTGCCCTGCTAGAGCTGCCCCGGTCAACTGTAAGGGTTGTTATTGTGAAGTGGAAACGTATAGGAGCAACAATGGCTCAGCCGCGAAGTGGTAGGCCACATTAGCTCACAGAACGGGACCGCAGAGTGCTAAAGCGCGTAGTGTGTATAAATCTTCTGTCCTCGGTTGCAACACTCACAACAGAGTTCCAAACTGCCTCTGGAAGCAACGTCAGCACAAGAACTGTTCGTTGGGATCTTCATGAAATGGGTTTCCATGGCCGAGCAGCCYCWCACAAGCCTAAGATCATCATGCGCAATGCCAAGCGTCGGCTGGAGTGGTATAAAGCTCACCGCCATTGGACTCTGGAGCAGTGGAAACAAGTTATCTGGAGTGATGAATCACGCTTCACCATCTGGCAGTCCGACGGACGAATCTGGGTTTGGTGGATGCCAGGAGAACACTACCTCCCTGAATGCATAGTGCCAACTGTAAAGTTTGGTGGATGAGTAATGGACTGGGGCGGTTTTTCATAGTTCGCGCCAGGCCCCTTAGTTCCAGTGAAGGGAAATCTTAACGCTACAGCATACAATGACATTGTAGATGATTCTATGCTTCCAACTTTGTGGCAACAGGTTGGGAACTTGACTGGCCTGCACAGAGCCCTGACCTCAACCCAATCAAACACCTTTGMGATGAATTGGAACTCAGACTGCGAGCCAGGCCTAAGTGCCCAAAATCAGTGCCCGACCTCACTAATGCTCTTGTGGCTGAATGAAAGCAAGTCGCCGCAGCAATGTTCCAACATCTAGTGGAAAGCCTTCCCAGAAGAGTGGAGGTTGTTATTGGAGCAAAGGGGGGGACCAACTCTATATTAATGCCCATTATTTTGGAATGAGATATTGGAAGAGCGTCCACATACTTATGGCCATGTAGTGTATGTAGGCATGTACTAATGAGAACTGTCAGCTCAGTGGGCGATTGATTTACTTGTAAAACAAAAACAAAATATTATCCAGTGATATTAAATATTTTGCCGTTGTTTATRGGACAATACGGTCATTGAGCTGGATTTATGAGGGAGGGCCTTGTAATCGTTTCACTGCGGCTGGGGCTAGTCTGTGTGAAACTGGGAAAGGCGGGGTTAATTAAACCAATCCAAAACAAATAAATGTTTGGCAACCCATGAAAGGCTGTGGGAAACGTTCTGAGATTGAACCGGCTTTGGAATCCTAAACCTCAAGCTTTGATGGTTTTGACTTGATTCAGAGACTGAAAACAGAGATTGGATGTTCCAACTGGTGCTGAACTGTTTCACCTCTWTTTATAACCAAACAGGGATGGTTATAATGCACACTGATGCCTATTGTTAAATGTATATTTCTTAAAGTAATTGATTACATTTAAAATGCTCACACTGTATTTTCCCTTTTAGGACATCTGGATTCATGCAGCTGACATTTCCCTTCACCCTGGATAATGTTATTACATGGAAATACTATCAGGAGATAAGCTACTGTATTACACATTACACAGGAAGCTGCTGTGTTACATAGGAAGCTGCTGTATTACACAGGAAGCTACAGTATTACACAGGAAGCTACAGTATTACACAGGAAACTACTGTATTACACAGGAAGCTCCTGTATTAGACAGGAAGCTGCAGGACGATGTTGTGATGATAGTGTGGTAGTTATATCCTTGCAGAAAATAAACAATGACCCTTGAACAAGGTGATTCATAGTCAACTAACTCTGTCCCTGTAATGACAAGCGAAACCCAACCCTAAACCATACTTACTCATGTATTTGGGAGAGAGAGTTTGGTGAGAGTTTGTATGTGTGAGAAATAGATTTSAACAGGCTGCTTCTCACAGTATATCATCTAGTTGTGGATAAATCCTGGGAACAAACATTCTCCCAGGCCTGGTCGGCTACATTTAATTTACAGTGAAGTCACCCTGGAAGCGCTACACAATCAAACAGGCAAAACGTCAGTACAGAGACAAAGTGGAGTCYCAATTCAAGACGTATGTGGCAGGGACTACAAAAGGAAAACCAGCCACGTCGCGGCTGTTCGTTTTGCTTCCGGAGAAGCTACAGTGCCTTGCAAAAGTATTCATCCCCCTTGGCGTTTTTCCTATTTTGTTGCATTACAACCTGTAATTTAAATTAGATTTTTATTTGGATTCATGAATTGATATACACAAAATAGTCCAAATGTATGAAGTGAAATTCGAAAAGACTGTTTAAAAAAATTCAAAAAAATATAAACAGAAAAGTGGTGCATGCATATGTATTCACCCCTTTGCTATGAAGCTCCTAATAAGATATTTGCAACCAATTACCTTCAAAGTCACATAATAGTTAATAAAGTCCACCTGTGTGCTATCTAAGGTTCACATGATCTGTTCACATGATCTCAGTATTACATACACCTGTCTGAAAGGCCCAGAGTCAGCAACGCCACTAAGCAAGGCACCACCAAGCAAGCGCCACTACAATCAGGTAGAAGTAAGATCAGGGTTAGGTTATAAAAAATATCCGAAAACTATAGAGCATCCCACGGAGCACAACCATTAAATCCATTATTAAAAAATGGAAAGAATATGCACCACAACAGACCTGCCAAGAGAGGGCCGCACCAACTCACGGACAGGCAAGGAGGCATAATCAGAGAGGCAACAAACAGACCAAAGATCACCCTGAAGGAGCTGCAAGCTCCACAGCGGAGATTGGAGTATTCTCCATAGGAGACTTAAGCCTACACATCCACAGAGCGCTTTACAGAAGAATGGCCAGAAAAAGCCATTGCTTAAAGAAAGAAATAACAAACACGTTTGTGTTCGCCAAAAGGCATGGTGGGAGACCCCAAACATACTGGAAGAAGGTACTCAGTCAATGAGACTAAATCTGAGCTTTTTTGGACATCAAAAAACGCTATGTCTGGCGCAAACCCAACACCGTCGCATCACCCGAGAACACAATTTTTCATCGGCAGGGACTGGGAAAACTGGTCGAATTGAAGGAATGATGGATGCGCTAAATACAGGAATTCTTGAGGGGAGAACCTGTTTCAGTCTTTCCAGAGATATTGAGACTGGGACAAAGAGGAACCATTGTTCCTGTACCCAAGAAAGCAAAGGTAAATGGACTAAATGACTATCGCCCGTAGCACTCACTTCTGTCATCATGAAGTGCTTTGAGAGGCTAGTTAAGGATCATATCAACTCCACCTTACCTGCCACACTAGACCCACTTCAGTTTGCTTATCGCCCCAATAGATCTACAGACAATGCAATTGCCATCGCACTGCACACTYCACTATCCCATCTGGACAAGAGGAATACCTATGTAAGAATGCTGTTCATTGACTATAGCTCAGCATTCAACACCATAGTACACTCCAAGCTCATCATTAAGCTCGGGGCCCTGGGTCTGAACCCCGCCCTGTGCTACTGGGTCCTGGACTTCCTGACGGGCCGCCCCCCAGGTGGTGAAGGTAGGAAACAACACCTCCACTTCGCTGAACCTCAACACAGGGGCCCCACAAGGCTGCGTGCTCAGCTCAATCCTGTACTCCCTGTTCACCCATGACTGCATGGCCACGCACGCCTCCAATGCAATCATCAAGTTTGCAGATGACACAACAGTAGTAGGCCTGATTACCAACAATGACGAGACAGCCTACAGGGAGGAGGTGAGGGCCCTGGGAGAGTGGTGCCAGGAAAATAACCTCTCACTCAACGTCAACAAAACAAAGGAGCTGATCGTGGACTTCAGGGAACAGCAGAAGGAGCACGCCCCTATCCACATCGGCGGGACCACAGTGGAGAAAGTGGAAAGCTTCAAGTTCCTCGGCGTACACATCACTGACGATCTGAAAAGGGTCCACCCAGACTGCTTGCTGTTCTGTACCTTGAGAGACTGGCATGCATAGTATAAATATGCATGCCTGCCAGTCTCTCTTGGCTAAGAGTTGAGGAGAGACTGACTGTATCACTTCTTCTTTTTATAAGAAACAATGTGTTGAAAATCCCAAATTGTTTGCATAGTCAACTTACACACAGCTCTGACACACACACACACACACACACACACACACACACTTATCCCACCAGACATGCCACCAGGGGTCTTTTCACAGTCCCCAAATCCAGAACAAATTCAAGAAAGGAAGGAGCACGCCCTTCCATCGGCGGGACACAGTGGAGAAAGTGGAAAGCTTCAAGTCTCCTCGCTACTCACTGACGATGAAAGGTGTCATCCAGAGCTGCGTGCTGATTCTGTTACTTGAGAAGAGGGCAGTGATAATACTATGCTGCCAGCTCTCTTGGCTAAGAGCTGGAGGAAGATGACTGGCTCACTTTTCTTTTTATAAGAAACAATGTTGTTGAAATCCCAAATTGTTGCATAGTAACTTACACACAGCTACACCACACCACACACATTTACCCACCAGACATGCACAGGGGTCTTTTCACGTCCCAAATCCAAGAACAAGTCAAGAAAGTGTACAGTTTATTAGAGCCCTAATTGCATGAACTTCCTTCCATCTCATATTGCACCATAGTACAAAACTGGTTTTAAAAATAGATAAAGAACACCTGCGGCACCGAGGGTGCCTCTCCCATTATTACCTAGATAGTTTGTGTGTATGCATGATATGTAGGCTACGTGTGCCTTTAAAACATTTTTATGTTCTGTGCTTGAGTTGTTCTTGTTATTGATGTCATTCAGTATTATTTTCATGTTTTTGTGCACCCCAGGTAGAGTAGCTGCTGCTTTGGCAAAGCTAATGGGAATCAATAATAGTTACCAAATACCACACGCAGTGTGCGCGAGAGGTAAAGCGCCTCTTAACCTAGGCTGGAGGGAAGTGTCTTGGGCCCCTAAAAACTCAAACTTTTTACAGATGCACAATGAGATATCCTGTCGGGCTGTATCACTCTGGTACTGCAACTGCATGCCCAGTTACAGGGCTCTCCAGAGGGTGGTGCGGCAGGCCCGAACCGATCGGGGGAAAACTACCTGCCCCCAGACACCTACAGCACGCGTGTACAGGAGGCCAAAAAGAATATCCAAGGAGAAACCAACCAGAGCCATGCTGTTCACCGCTATCCCAGAAGGTGAAGTCAGTTACAGGATTCAAAAACTGGCGAGAGACTGAAAATAGCTTCTATCTCAGCCATCAGACTGTTATATAGCCATCACTAGCCGGCTTCACCGGTTAGCTCCTCCTTTAGAGGGCTGCTGCCTTATACATGGACTTGGGC
>NW_019942718.1:141989-152190 GCF_002910315.2 Salvelinus sp. IW2-2015 | reverse complement strand
GGAGAGGTGTACAGTTTATTAAGCCCTAAATTGCATGAACTGTCCTTCCATTCCTCATATTGCACCAATCACAAAACCTGTTTTAAAAAATAGATAAGACAACACCTCGCGGCACCAGGGTATGCCTCTCCCATTAATTACCCTAGGAGATAGTTTGTGTGTATGCATGATATGTAGGCTACTTGTCCTTTAAAAAAGATGTGTTCTGTGCTTGAGTTGTCTTGTCTATTGATTCATTCAGTTATTTCATGTTTTGTGGGCACCCCAGGATAGAGTAGCTGCTGCTTTGTGCAAAGCTAATGGAATCTTAATAGTACCAAATACCACACAGCAGTGTGGCGAGAGCGTACAAGCCGCCTCTTAACCTCAGGAGGCTTGAAGAAAAGTGTCTTGGGCCCCTAAAAACTCCTAAAACTTTTACAGATGCACAATTGAGAGTAGCTTCTGTCGGGCGTATCACTCCTTGTGTACTCAACTGCACTGCCCAAGTTACAGGGCTCTCCAAGGCGTGGTGCGGTCAGGCCCGAGATCGGGAATTGCCCCCAGAACACCTACAGCAGCGTCTGTCGATCAGGAGGCCAAAAGGAATTAGATCCAGAGAATACACACCGAGCCAGCTGGTGTCACCGCTGATCTCCAGAAGGTTGAAGTCAGTACAGGAGCATCAAAAACTCGGGCGAGAGACTGAAAATAGCTTCTATCCAAGCCATCAGACTGTTATATAGCCATCACTAGCCGGCTTCCACCCGGTTACGCTACCTGCCTTTAGGAGGCTGCTGCCTCTATATACATGGACTTGGGAATCACTGGCATGGTTCTATATGGAACACTGCGCTAAACATATTATGGAAATGTTCGCCCTCTACCCAAATAGTCTCTCTCTGGAATCACTGGCCACTTTCATAATGGAACACATGCAGCTAACACAAATATTATGGAAATGTCTGCTCTACCCAAAATTACAACCAACTAATTACAGCATTACCGCAAAAATGGAAGAGGCAAGTAAGGAACTTGTCTGTCAGCCCTGCATTTATTTTAAAAATGTAACTAGGTAAGTCAGTTAAGAACAAATTCTTATTGTCAATGACGGGCTAGTGGGTTAACTGCCTTGTACTGCCTTGTTCAGGGGCAGAATAACAGATTTTTACCTTGTCAGCTCTGGGATTTGATCTTGCAACTTTTCGGTTACTAGTCCAACGCTCTAACCAKTAGGCTACCTCCCGCTCRGCATTAAAGACCAAAATTMGTTAAAAATTGTGATAAATAAAAATATATACCAGTTTCATTTAAGGTCCAAAAWATTTACAGCTGTGCCATATAGATTGCAAAAATAGTTGGGAAGAGATTTGATTTACAGATTCCATGGCACATGGTTTATGAAATGACTCAAAACTTAGAATTTTTCAATTTAAATTATACAAAATTCTTGCAACCAATAGAATGTTATGGGGGATACAACCTTCCCAGCTCTGCAGATTTTGCTGCGAGGAGGCAGAGTCATTAGATAATTTATTTTGGTACTGTCCATATGTAGCTCGTTTTTTGTCACAGGTSTAGGAATGGCTGAATAATTGCAACATTTACCTGGAGCTAACACAGCAGATTGCAATACTGGGTGATTTGAAAAGTCATAGTTAAATCGATCAATAATATAATAATTATTTTGGCAAAAATGTGTATCTTTAATTTACAACCTGTAGAAACTATGAGAATAGAAAGGTTCAGAACTTTTGTGAAGCATCACAGCACAGTTAACAATATATGGCAAATAGAAATCCAATGTGGATGGTGTTAAGAAATAGATGGGAGGGGTTGAATGGAGCTGAAGGGTGGGACTAATAACAACAAGATAACAAATGTAAAACATACTGGGTCTGTAAAATGCATATAGGTTCAGAAKTTTTGTGAAATAGCACACTGGATGGACATCAGAAAAAGAGGAAGAACAGGACTAAAAACAAATAAAATATAACTATTGTAAAATAGATTGTGTCCATAAAATGTATAAGCTGGAAGCAGAAGCCTAAGTGTTATTGTTCATTAGTTTACTCCAATTAGGGGATATATATATATAAAAAAAAATATCTATATATATTTATTTCCACACAGCAAATATATATGTATAATATATATAAAAAAATAATATATATATATATTATTCACATACAAATTATATGTGTGTATAATATTTATATATATATATCTATAGATTATATTATATTTATTACAGTTGAGTGGAAGTTTAACATACACCTTAGCCAATCATTTAATAGTGTTTTCCACAATTCCCTTGACTTTAATCCAAGTAAAAATCTCCGTTTAGGTCAGTTAGGATCACACCTTTAGGTTTTAAAGAATGTGAAATGCAGATGATAGTTGAGAGAATTATTTATTTTTCACTGTTTATTCTTTCATCACATTATTTGCTAGGCACAGCATTTGCTAGCATTGCCTTAAAATTATCTTAACTTGGTCAAACGTTTTGGAAGCCCTTCCACAATGGCTCCCACAATAAGTTGGAGGTGAATTTGTCGCCTTCCTCAGACAAGTGGTGTAAACTGAGTCAGGTTGTAGCCGCTCTGCTCGCACTATGGCTTTTTCAGTTCTGCCACAAATTTTTCATTGGATTGAGGTCAGGGCCTTTGTGATGGACCACTCAATCCTTACTTTGTTATTCCTTAAAGCCATTTGCCACAACTTTGGAAGTATGCTGGGGTCATGTTCATATTGGAGACCCATTCGCGGACAAGCTTTAACTTCTCTGACTGACTTGTCTTGAGCATGTTGGCTTTCATATATCCACATAACCTTTCCCCTCCCTCATGTGCCATCTTTTTGTGACAGTGCACCAGTCTCCTCCGGCAGCAAAGCACCCACAACATCATGGTGCACCCCGTGCTTCACGTTAGCAGATAGATGTTCTATCGGATACTATGCAAGCACTCCGCCTTATTCCTCCAAACATATGATGGTCATATGAATGCAAAAGTTCCATTTTATTCATCAGACGAGAGAATTATCATCAGAAAAAGTACCCGTCTATGTCCCCCATGTGCAGAATGCAACTAATTATCTGGCATTTTAATTATACCGGTCTTTGGAAGCAGTGAGCGTTCTATCCTTGCTGGAGTCGGCTTTCCAGGTTATGTCGATATAGGGACTCATTTTACTGTTGATTATAGATAGTCTTTTGTACCTGTTTCCAGCGAATCTTCAAAGGTCCTTTGCTGTTGTTCTGGATCGAGTTTGCACTTTTCGCACCAAATGAACGTTCATTCTGTGAGACCAGACGCTTCTCCTTCCTGAGTGGTATCGACGGTGCGTGTCCATAGGTGTTTATTCTTGCATACTATTGTTTTACAGATGAACGTTGGTGCCATTCAGGCATTTGGAAATTGCTCCCAAATGATGAACCAGAACTTGTGGAGTCTCAATTGTTTTTTTGAGGTTCTTGGCGTATTCTTTTGAATTTTTCCATGATCGTCAGCAAAGAGGCACTGACATTTGAAAAGGTTCAGGCACAGGTACAGTACACTCACATTGACTCAAATGATGTCAAATTAGCCCTATCACGAAGTTCTAAAGCATGAACATAATTGTTTTGGAAATTTTTCCAAGCTGTTTAAGGGGCACAGTTTCATAGTGTATGTATTCTTGATCCCACTGCATGTCGAATACAGTAAAGTGGAATAATCTGCTGTAAACAATTGTAGGAAAAATTTACTTGTGTCGATGCACAAAGTAGATTGTCTAACCGACTTGCCAAAACTATAGTATTGTTAAGACAGAAATGTGGGAGTGGTTGAAAAACGAGTTTTAATGAAACTAACCTATTGTATGTACACTATGCCCTTCAACTTATATTTACCTCAAACATTTGGAGATTGGAAATGATGGAAGACAATTACATTGATGGTAAGCTACAATCTATCGCACACCCTAAGAATAAAAAATTTAACAATAATAAAAATACAAAACAGAAATGGATCACGTTGTCACTTTAATAATGTTTTAATTAATGTTTACATACTGCTTTACTCATCTCATATGTATATACTGTATTCTATTTTACTGTATTTTAGTCATTCCCACTGTACCGAACATTTGCTCCCATCTAATATTTGAATATAATTTCTTGAATCCATTATTTTACATGGTGTACAACGGCTGTTCGTCGGTGGAAGAAGGTGAGGACCAGGTGCAGCGTGGTAAGTGGTTCATGATATTTAAATAAAGAATCAAAACTGAACACGGAATAACAAAACAACAAAGAACAACCGAAACAGTTCTGTTCCTGGTGGCATGATCCCAAACATTACTGAAAATAACCACGCCACAAAACTAATAGAAACAGGCTTACCTTAAATATGATTCTCACTATCAGGAACAACGATTGAACAGCTGCCTCTGATTGAGAACCATATCAGGCCAAACCAGAAATAGAAAATCATAAGAGAAAACTAACATAGACAACACACCCAGCTCACGCCCTGACACATAAGAACAAAGAAATAACTAATGAACTGGGTCAGAAAGTGACAGTACCCGCGCCCCGCCCTCCTCCCCCTCGCCCCGCACTGCCCCCCCCCCCACCGCCCCATGAGGTACCCTCTGCCCCAGCCCGCACCGACCCCCACCCCCCGCCAACGGTGGCGGACAGTCTTCGTTCCGGCCGCAAACGCCTGAAAGCTATAGGGGAGGGTCTGGGTGGGCATATATACTTGTTCCGTGGTGGCGAGGGCTCTGGCCGCTGGAAGTGGAACCCCATAATTCGTGAATGTAACCTTAGAAATAGTTTGTCCTTCTTTATCTTGGCTGCCAACCATCTTCATCACCATACCTAATGAGATACCGCGACGACTGAGCCGTTACGAACATGACACCCTTCCTTCACGCTCCATACCCCACATCCCAAAAAGGACCGAAGCAGAACGTAGGTATTTCCATGTCGCGGGATCTTCCAAACTTGTACTCACGCGTGTGAACGTGTGGCTGTCTATGGTGGGCAGTCAGCGTATCTCAGAGACTTATGCCTGGACAGTGGGAATGGGTCACACGAGGCGTTCTGTGCGCTCGGTGTGGCTTTTGGGCTTGTGGTGAAAGCTAATAGCAGGATGTGGAGAGGTGTGTCCGGGAGGGAGCCCCGCGCGCGGAGGAGCTTTCTCATACAAAAAGATAAACAGAACACCCTTCAATACAACATGGGAGTGTTGATGCGCATGGAGGTAGTCTGCTGGGGCGAAGGCGTGCAGGGTTAACGGCCGTTACTCTTCCATGGGAACGGGAGGGTATGGCCTAGTGGGTCTAGTCAGGTCAGCCTGAGGCAGAGCGAGGCAAGCCGGCAGAGAGGAACCAGCGGTATGTGGGAACACGCTGGCAAGGAAGCCCGAGAGGGCAGCCCCAAAAACTTATTGGGGGGTGGCACACGGGGAGTTGTGGCGAAGTCAGGTAGGAGACCTGCGCCAGCCTCCCCGTGATTACTGGAGAGAGAGGGACCGGGCAGGCACCGTGTTATGCCATGAGACGCACGATAGTCCCCGTGAGCAGGGCATAGCCCGGTGCGGTAAAGCATACCAGCGCCCTCGTATCGGCCGGAGCTAGAGTGGGCATCGGAGCCAGGTGCCATGAAGCCGGCTCAGCATCTGGTCTCACAGTGCGTCTCCTCGGGCCGGGGGTACATGGCACCGAGCCCTACGTATGAGTCCCCGCTTGGCTAGGGGAGCATTCAGCCAGGTAGGGTTGGACAGGTTCTCGTGCCTCAAGACCTGCAGTGCGCCTCCATGGTCCGGTCTGTCCGGTACCACCTCCAAGCCCACCCTCCCGTGGCAGCCCCCGACCAGGCTGTTCTCTGTCTCCTTTACTACAGGTGCTTCCGTTGTCCAGCACCGCCTGAGCTGCCCGTCTGTCCAGCGCCGCCTGAGCCTGCCCGTCTGTCCAGCGCCGCCTTAGCCGCCCGTCTGTCCAGCGGCCTGACCCGCCGTCTGTCAGCGCCGCCTGAGCCGCCCGTCTGTCCCAGCGCCGCCTGAAGCCGCCCGTCTGTCCAGCTGCCTGAGCCGCCCCGTCTGTCCAGCGCCGCCTGAGCGGCCCGTCTGTCCTGCCGCGCCTGAGCCGCCCGTCTGTCCAGCGCCGCCTGAGCCGCCCGTCTGTCCCAGCGCCGCCTGAGCCGCCTGTCTGTCCAGCGCCGCCCGTCTGTCCAGCGCCCACTGAGCCGCCCGTCTGTCCAGCGCCGCCTGAGCGCCGTCTGTCCAGCGCCGCCAGAGCCTGCCCGGTCTGTCCTGAGCCGCCCGTCAGTCAGGAGCCGCCAGGAGCCGCCGCCAGTCCGGGCCGCCCGTCAGTCCGGGAGCCGCCCGAGTCGAAGCCGCCCTTCGTCCGGAGCCGCCCCTCAGTCGCGGAGCCGACCCTGCAAGTCCACGAGGCGTTTCTTCAGTTTCCAGAAAAAAAAAGGGGGGTTGGGTTTTTCCTCAGTCCGTGGGCCCATTTTTAATTAATGGGTTTCCTAAGGCAAGGTTCGGCGGCGAGGGTCGCAGCTCAGGACGCTTGATTACTGGAAGCGGAACTAAGACATGGTGGAGTGGGGGTCAGTCCAGCGCCAGAGGCCGCCACCGGGACAGATTGCCCACTCAGTACCCTCCCCTATAGGTATCAGGTTTTGGCGGATCCGGAGTCCGCACCTTTGGGGGGGGGGTACTGTCCACGTTCTGACCTAGTTCATTAGTTATTTCTTTGTTTTTAGTGTGGTTCAGGGCGTGAGTTGGGTGTGTTGTTATGTTAGTTTTTCTAATGATTTTCTATTTCTGTGTTTGGCCTGATATGGTTCTCATCAGAGGCAGCTGTCAATCGTTGTTCCTGATTGAGATCATATTTAGGTAGCCTTTTTTCTATTATGTTTTGTGGGTTGGTTATTTTTAGTGTTTTGTTGGTGTCTGCACAACAGAACTGTTTTCGGTTGTTTCTTTGTTGTTTTTTTGTTATTCCCGTGTTCAGTGTTTGATTCTTATTAAATATCATGGAACATTACCACGCTGCACCTTGGTCCTCACACCTTCTTCCACCCGACGACAGCCGTTACACATGGTAAAATAATGGATTCAAGAAAGGTATAAATAAATATTAGATTGAAAGCAATGTCGGAGGTGGGATGACTTAAATTCCAGTAAAATAGAATACAGTATAATACATATGAGGAAATGAGTAAAGCAGTATGTAAACATTAATTAAACATTATTTAAAGTGAAAGTGATCCATTTTTGTTTTTTGTCTTTTTTTCTATTTGTTATTTTTTTTCTTAGGGGGTGGAATAGATTGGTAGCTACATCAATGTAATTGTCTGCATCATTCCAATCTCGCCATATATGTTTGAGGTAAAATATACAGTTGAAGGTGATAGTGTACTAGCACTTAGGTTTGGACGTCATTAAAAACTCGTTTTCAACCACTCCACACGTTTTCTTGTTACCACAAACTATAGTTTTGGGCAAGTCGGTTTAGATCATCTACTTTTTGTGCCATGACACAGTAATTTTTTGCCTACAATTGTTTACGAGACAGATTATTCCTTCCCTGTATCACAATTTCCAGTGGGTCAGAAAGTTACATACACTAAAATTGAATGTGCCTTTTAAAACAGATTGGAAAATTTCAAAAATTATGTCATGGCTTTAGAAGCTTCCTGATAGGCTAATGACATCATTTGAGTCAATTGGAGGTGTACTTGTTAGCCTGTGGCATACCTCAAACTTCGTGGCCTCTTTGCCTTGACATCATGGGAAATCAAAAGAATACGCCATGGACTCAGAACATTGTAGACCCTCGCACAGTCTGGTTCATTTTGGGAGCAATTTCCAAATGCCTGAATGTCCACGTTCACCATCTGTACAACTAGTAATGGCACAGTTATAAACACCATGGACCAACGCACGCCTCATACATCAGGAAGGAAGACGCCGTTCCTGTCTCCAGGAGATGAACGTACTTTGGTGCGAAAAGTGCAAATCAATACCCCAGAACAACAGCCAAGGACACTTTTGGAAGATGTTGGGAAGCCGCGTACACACAGCTCATCTATATCAACCAGTCAACCTGAGTCCTATATCGAGATATACCTGAAAGGCCCACTGCGGCAACAGGAAGAAGCACTGCTCCAAAACGTCATAAAAATGCCTTAGAATTATGGTCGTTTGCATCTGCACATAGGGGACATAGATCGTACTTTTCTGAGAAATGTCCTCTGGTCTTGATGAACCAAAAGTGGACAGGTTTTGGCCATATTGACGCTATCATTATGTTTGGAGGAAAAAGGGCGGAGGCTGCCAGCCGAAGAACACTATCCCAACCCGTGAAGACGGGGTGGCACCAAATATGTTGGGGGGTGCTTTGGCTGCCGGAGGGACATGGTGCAACGTCACGAAAATAGATGGGCATCAAGAGGGAGGGAAAGTTATGTGGATATCATTGAAGCAACCTCCAAGACATCAGTCAGGAAGTGTAAGCTTGGTCGCGAATTGGGTCTTCATGCCAATGAAAAGCCCAGACATATCTTCCAATGTTGTGGCAAAATGGCTTAAGGACAACAAAGTAAAGGTTTGGAGTGTGCACATCACAAAGCCCTTGAGCCCTCAATCCTATAAGAAATTTGTGGGGGCAAGAATGAAAAAGCATGTGCGAGCTAAAGGAGGCGCTACAAACCTGACTCAGTACAGCCGCTTCTGGTCTGGAGGAATGGGAACAAAATTCACCACAACTTATCTGTGGGAAGCTTGTGGAAGGCTTCCCAACGTTTGAGCCCAAGCTTATAAGTAATTTAAAGGCAATGCTAGCAGAATGCTGTGCTAGCACAATTAATGGTGATGAAAGAAATAAAGCTGAAAATAAATATGTCTACTCAACTAGTTCTCCTGGAAATTTTGCAAACATTCTGTAAATGATAAAGTGGTGATCGCTAATGACGCCTAAAAAAACTAGCGGAATTTTACTTGGATTAAAATGTGTGCAGGATTGGTGATAACACTGAGTTTCTGAAGATGTATTTGGCTAAGGTGTAATGCTAAGACTTCCGGACTTCAACTGTAATATATATTATATATATATTTATTTAATATATATTATATAAATACTCACTATACACCACATATATCATTTGTCTGTGAACATAATATATATATTATTATTCTTTATATATATATAATTATACTATATTGTGTGTGAAATAATATATTATATATTTTTTTTATATATTAGTCCCTAATTGGAGTAAACACTAATGAAAAATAACATTAGGCTTCTGCTTCCGCTTATACATTTTATGACACCAATCTATTTTACCAATAGTTATATTTTATTTTTGTTTTTAGTCCTGTCTTCCTCTTTTCTTTTTCTGATGTCTCCAGTGTGCTATTTCACAAAATTCTGAACCTATATGCATTTTACAGACCCAGTATGTTTTACATTTGTTTATCTTGTTGTTATTAGTCCACCCTTCAGCTCCATTCAACCCCTCCATCTATTTCTTAACACACCATCCACATTGGATTTCTATTGCATATCTTGTTAACTGTGCTGTGATGCTTCACAAAAGTTCTGAACCTTTTATTCTCATAGTTTTCTACAGGTTGTAAATTAAAGATAACACACATTTTTTGCCAAAATAAAATTATTTATATTATTGATCGATTTAAACTATGAATTTTGTTTTCAAATCTACCCAGTATTGCAATCTGCTGTGTTAGCTCCAGGTAAATGTTGCATTTTATTCAGCCATTCCTACGCTGTGACAAAAAACGAGCTACATATGGACAGTACCCGAAAATAAATTAACTAATGACTTCTGCCTCTCGAGCAAAATCTGCAGAGCTGGGAAGGTTGTATCCATAACATTCTATTGGTTGCAAGAATTTTGTAATAATTTAAATTGAAAAATTCTAAGTTTTGAGTCATTCATAAACCATGTGCCATGGAATCTGTAATCAAATCTCTTCCCAACTATTTTTGCAATCTATATGGGCACGCTGTAAATTTTTGGACCTTAAATGAAACTGGTATAGTATTTTTATTATTCACATTTTTAACAATTTTTGGTCTTTTAAATGCGGAGCGGGAGGTAGCCTAGTGTCTTAGAGCGTTGGACTAGTAAACCGAAAAAGTTGCAAGATCAACCCAGAGCTGACAAGAGGTAAAAATCTTTGTTATTCTGCCCCTAACC
>NW_019942718.1:134921-141964 GCF_002910315.2 Salvelinus sp. IW2-2015 | reverse complement strand
CCGGGAGACCAATGAGGCGCGCACAATTGGGTTTAGGGGAGGGTTTGGCCGACGGGATTTCCTTGTACCATCGCGCTCTAGTGATTTCTTGTGGCGGGCCAGGCACCTGCAAGCTGATTTTAGTCACCAGCTAGACGGTGTTTCCTCTGACACATTGGTGCAGCTGGCTTCCGGGTTTAAGCGAGCAGCTTGGCAGGGTTGTGTTTTGGAGGACGCATGGAGCTCTCGACCTTCGCCTCTCCGCGAGTCCGGTAGGTGTCACACCCTGATCTGTTTCACCTGTCCTCGTTATTGTCTCCGCCCCTCCAGGTGTCGGTTGTTTTCCCCAGTGTATTTTATCCCTGTTTTCTGTCTCTCTGTGCCAGTATCGTCTTGTAGTTCCAAGTCAACCAGCGTTTTCCCGTTCTCCTGCTTTTGCATTCTCCTTTTTTCTAGTCCTCCGGGTTGACCCTTGTCTGTTTCTGGACTTTGTACCTGACCATTCTGCTGCCTTGACCACAAGCCTGTCTGCCACTCTGTACGTCCTGGACTCGGATCTGGTTTTGACCTTTTTGCCTGTCCACGACCATTCTCTTGTCTACCCCTTTTGAATAAATAAACATTGTAAGACTCCAACCATCTGCCTCCTGTGTCTGCGATCTGCCGTCTCGCCTTGTGCCATTGGAAATAGAGGGGAGTTGCATCGACGGGACAAGACTGTAACTACCAATAGGATATCACGAAAAAGGAGTACAACATCAAAAAAAGTCWGACAAAATTATGTTCAATGATGAGACCACTCATTCCCACATTTCAAACTTTTATTGGTCAAGGTAAATACAGCAACTGGATTCTGGACTCCCTAAAGGCCAGACCCCAGGGGATGAGCAAGGTTGTCAGGTCTAGTTATAATTTCTAGGCCAATGACTACTCAAAACCTGTCCACAAGGCCTGAAAACTATCCCTGAAAAAAAAWAATCTATAAAAGAGGAGTTGCCGCGTTTAGCCAATAAACCCTTTTTCCATAACGTTATCGAGCAAATTAAGGAATCTCAGTTTAACTTCTAATGACCTAAGAAGAAAAATMTGGTTTTCCATCAAATMAATAATTACTAATAATAAAGGAATTTGAATATTTCGCAAGAGAAAACATAATTCTTCCTTATTAAACTCCCCAAAAAACGCATGTTAGGCTATATTGTGCAAATATTAAGTMCCAGATGTTAAGACTACAAACCGTTATAAATGGCCTATTTGCGGGATTGACTTGTCATTTCAATAGGCATAGGCTAGGCCTACTGACTAAAATGMGGGTTTATGATTGTAATTCAACTTTGCCATGGTTTGGTTAGATAGATGCAGGTAGCCTATAGCCCCTGATAGGCCTACATCTAATTTCAGATGTAACGTCAGCCTAGGCAAGATGTAAAATGAATGATTTAGCAGCTCGTTTAGTTCAAATTGACAGACMAATTTATTCAACATGAACAACGAGGTGATTTCGAGGTAAGAAGTGGTTCGTTGCCTACAGTAGCCTGCTGGAATAGGCTACTGAGGATGGGGTCATAATTTCAATCACTGAATCAAATATTAAAATATGGATATGAACTGAATAGGCATATGCTTGTCAATAACAGCCAGTGTTTTTTTTACCTGTAGCCTAATCTGACGGACTGTTACCTTCAATCTAATGCATCCAAATTTTTGTAATTGTATTTATTATGGATCCCCATTCACAACACACTGTGTGCCCTCAGGCCCCTACTCCACCACTACCACATATCTACATGACTAAATCCATGTGTATGTATAGTGCGTATGTTATCTTATGTGTGTGTGTGTGTGAAAGAGGAGATATCAACTACTACCTATACCACAGCACAAGTGTCAAGGGGATAAAGAATAATTACATAAAAGATATATTGAATGAGTGTGGTAAGCAGAACGGGCAGTAGGCCCAAGATGCAGGTAGAATGGTAATAGAGTACGGTATAGATACATATGAGATGAGTACTGGGTAGGTCAGATGTAAACATAAAGTGGCATAGTTTAAAGTGGCTAGTGGTAACATATGTATTCACACATAACAGAATCGGGACAAGATGCAGTAGACTGATTATAGAGTAGTTAGACAGTTTAACTGACTTGAGTATGGGTAGATGTAGGGTATGTAAAACATTATATTGAAGTGGCATTGTTTTAAAAGTGGGCTAAGTGGTACATTTTTCAGTAGTTTTCCAATCAATTCCCATTTTTAAAGTGGCTGGACGTTGAGGTGCAGTATGGTTGGCACAGCGGCCGTCTAAATTGTTTAGTGGTGGCTGTTTAATCAGTCCTGATGGCCTTGAGATATGAGAAGCTGTTTTTTCAGGTCCTCTCCGGTCCCTGCCTTTGATGCACCTGTACTGACCTTCGCCTTCCTGGATGATAGCGGGGTGAACAGGCAGTGGCGTGGAGTGGTCTCGTTTTTGTCACTTTGACAATGATCTTTATGGCTTTGCCTGTGACATCGTGTGGTGTAGCGTGTCCTGGAGGGCAGGTAGTTTGCCCCGGTGATGCCGTTCTGCAGACCTCACTAAGCCGTCTCTGGAGAGCCTTACGGTTGTGGGTCGGAGCAAGTTGCCCGTCCAGGACGGCTGAATACAGCCCGAAGGATGCTCTGCGATTGTGCATCTGTAGAAGTTTGTGAAGTGCTTTTGGTGACATAGCCCCAGGATTTCTATCACAGCCTCCTGAGGTTGAAGAGTGCCGCGCTGGGCTGCGGCCTTCTTCAGCGCGCTGTTGTGTGGGTCGGACCAGATCTCAGCTTTGGTCCCGGATGTGTACACGCGTAGGAACTTAAAACTTTCCCACCTTCTCCACTACTGCCCGTCGATGTGGAATCGGGGGTGTAGAGCTCCCTCTGCTGGTTTCCTGAATGTCACAAGTCATCTTCCTTTGGTTTTGTTGACGTTGAGTGGAGGTTATCTTTCCTGACACCAAACACTCCCGAGGCCCTCACCCTCTGCCCTGTGATGGCCGTCTCGTCGTTGTATGGTATCAAGCCCTACACTGTGAGTTGTCATCCCGCAACAACTTGATGATTGAGTTTGCGAGGCCGTGCACTGGCCACGGCAGTCGTGGGTGAGACAGGGGAGTTACAGGAGAGGGCTCAGAACGCCATCCCTTGTTGGGGCCCCAGTGTTGAGGATGACAGCGGGGTGGAGATGTTGTTACGCTACCCTCACCACCATGGGGCGGCCCGTCAGGGAAAGTCCAGGACCCAGTTTGCACAGGGCAGGGGTCGCAGGACCCCAGGGTCCTCGAGCTTGATGACGAGTTTGGAAGGGTACTATGGTTGTTAAATGCTGAGCTGTAATCGATCGAACGAGCAATTCTCCCACTGGGTTATCCTCTTGTCCAGATGGGTTAGGGCCAGTGTGCAAGTGTGGTTGCGAAATTGCGTCGTCTGTGGCACCCTATTGGTTCGGTAAGACATTGGAGTGGGTCTGGGTGTCCGGTAGGTGGAGGTGATATGGTCCTTGACTAGTCTCTCAAAGCAACTTAATGATGACGGAAAGTGAGTTGCTTTACGGGGCGGTAGTCGTTTAGCCCTCAGTTACCTTAGCTTTCTTGGGAACAGAACAATGGTGGCCCCTCTTGAAGCATGTGGGAACCAAGCAGACGGGATAAGGATTGATTGGGAATATGTCCGTAAACACACCCAGCCCAGCTGGTCTGCGCATGCTCCTGAGGAACGCGGCTGGGAATGCCGTCTGGGCCTGCAGCCTTGCGAGGGTTAACACGGTTTAAATGTTTTACTCACCTCGGCTGCAGTGAAGGAGAGCCCTGCACGGTTTTGGTAAGGGGGACGTGTCAGTGGCAGCTGTATTGTCTCAAACGCGGGCAAAAAAGTTGTTTAGCCCTGTCTGGGAGCTAAAGACATCCTGGTCCCGCGACGGGGCTTGGTTTTCTTTTTTGAAATCCGTGATTGACTGTAGAACCCTGCCACGAATACCTCTTGTGTCTTGAGTGTTTGAAGTTGCCGACTCGAATTTGCTCCTGTACTCGGGACTTAAGTCCCTGTTTGATTTGCCTGCGGACGAGAATAGCTACACTGGTTTGTATTCCGGGTCATGCTTCCGGCACCTTGCCCTGGTTAATAGCAGTGGTTCGTGTGGCTTTCAAGTTTCCACGCGAATGCTAGCCGGTCAATCCAGCGGTTTCTTCTGGTTTGGGAATGTTTTAATCGTTGCCTCGTGGGTACGACATGGTCAATGCACTTCCCTAATGAACTCGCTCACCGAATCAAGCATATTCGTGCATATTGTTGTTGGACGCAATGCGCGAACATATTCCAATCCGCGTGCATCGGAAGCAGTCTTGAAGCGTGGGATCAGATTGGTCGGACCAGCGTTGACCAGACCTGAGCGGCGGGAGCTTGTTGTTTTAAGTTTTGTTTTGTAGGCTGGATCAACAAAATGGAGTCGTGGATCAGCTTTTCCGAAAGGGGGGCGGGGGAGGGCCTTATCATGCGTCGCGGAAATTAGTAATATACAATGATCTAGGGTTTTTCCCACGCCCTGGTAAGCACAAATCGATATGCCCGCCTGATAGAATTTAGGGAGTTTTTGTTTTTAAGATTTTGCCTTGTTAAAATCCCAGTACGATGAATGGCAGCCTAAGGGTGTGTGGTTTCCAGTTTACAACAAAGAGTCAGATAAAGTTCGTTCAGGGCCATACGATGTGTCCTGCTTGGGGTGGGAATAGATATACAGGCTGTGATCTATGATCGAAGAGAAATTACCTTGGTTAGATAATGCGGTCGACATTGTGATTGTGAGGAGTTCTAGATCAGGTGGAAACAGAATGACTTGAGTTCTGTTGTGGTTGTTTATGATGATCACACCACGTCTCGTTAATCATAAGGCCAATAGCCCGGCCGACCCCTCTTCTTACAGTAAGATGTTTGTTTCTGTCGGCGCGCATGCCAATGAAGAACACCAGCCTGGCTGGCACCGACTCCGTTAGCGTCTCTTGAGTTAGCCATGTTTCCGTTGAAGGCAGAGCAAGCGTTGCATACTGATGTCTCTCTTGGAATGCTAGCGTCGCTCGGCATTTCATCAACTTATTGTTCAACGAGACTGGCATTGCGCGACGAGTGTAAATGCTAGGGAGTGGAGCGCGATGTGCCCGTTGCGACTGACCAGGAGACGCCTCTCGTCTTGCCTTTTACGGCGTCGCGACAAAGGGTGCGCCGGTGGGATCAAGATCCAATTGTACTTGGGTGGAAGGCAAAACACTGGATCCGTTTCTACGGAAAGTCCATATTCCTGGTAGGAACGATCGATGAGTTGACGTTAATCGTATATTCAGTAGTTCTTCCCAGATCTGTATGTAATGAAAGACCTAAGATTATCCTGGTGGTACGATGTAGAGAAAATATACACGATAAACAAAACAAAATACCTGCCATATTTTCCAAGGAACGCGAAGCGAGGACGGCCATCTCGTGTCGGTGGTCCCGGAGATGTTTCCTGTCTCTCTTGTGCCAGTTTCGTCTTGTATGTTTCCAAGTCAACCAGCGTTTTTTCCCGTTCTCCTGCTTTTTCTAGTCCTCCCGGTTTTGACCCTTGTCTGTTTCTGGACTTTGTACCTGACCATTCTGCTGCCTTGACCCACAAGCCTGTCTGCCACTCTGTACGTCCTGGACTCGGATCTGGTTTTGACCTTTTTGCCTGTCCACGACCATTCTCTTGCTCTACCCCTTTGAATAAATAAACATTGTAAGACCTCCAACCATCTGCCTCCTGTGTCTGCATCTGCGTCTGCGCCTTGTGCCTTGATAGTAGGGAGTTGCATCGACGGGACAAAGACTGTAACTACCAATAGGATATCACGAAAAAAGGAGTAACATACATCAAAAAAGTCGACAAAATTATGTTCAATGATGAGACCACTCATTCCCACATTTCAAACTTTTATTGGTCAAGGTAAATACAGCAACTGGATTCTGGACTCCCTAAAGGCCAGACCCAGGGGATGAGCAAGGTTGTCAGGTCTAGTTTATAATTTTCTAGGCCAATGACTACTCAAAACCTGTCCACAAGGCCTGAAAACTATCCCTGAAAAAAAAAATCTATAAAAGAGGAGTTGCCGCGTTTAGCCAATAAACCCCTTTTTCCATAACGTTATCGAGCAAATTAAGGAATCTCAGTTTAACTTCTAATGACCTAAGAAGAAAAATTTGGTTTTCCATCAAATAATAATTACTAATAAAAGGAATTTGAAATTTTCGCAAGAGAAAACATAATTCTCTTATTAAACTCCCCAAAAAACGCATGTTAGGCTATATTGTGCAAATATTAAGTGCCAGATGTTAAGACTACAAACCGTTATAAATGGCCTATTTGCGGGATTGACTTGTCATTTCAATAGGCATAGGCTAGGCCTACTGACTAAAATGGGGGTTTATGATTGTAATTCACTTTGCCATGGTTTGGTTAGATAGATGCAGGTAGCCTATAGCC
Organism: Salvelinus sp. IW2-2015; assembly: GCF_002910315.2. Taxonomy (NCBI): domain Eukaryota; kingdom Metazoa; phylum Chordata; class Actinopteri; order Salmoniformes; family Salmonidae; genus Salvelinus; species Salvelinus sp. IW2-2015. The sequence continues at coordinate 135,476 of NW_019942718.1, read as the reverse complement.
CCTGATAGGCCTACATCTAATTTCAGATGTAAGTCAGCCTAGGCAAGATGTGTAAAATGAATGATTTAGCAGCTCGTTTAGTTCAAATTGACAGACAATTTATTCAACATGAACAACGAGGTGATTTCGAGGTAAGAAGTGTTCGTTGCCTACAGTAGCCTGCTGGAATAGGCTACTGAGGATGGGGTCATAATTTCATTCACTGAATCAAATATTAAAATATGGATATGAACTGAATAGGCATATGCTTGTCAATAACAGCCAGTGTTTTTTTACCTGTAGCCCTAATCTGGGGACTGTTACCTTCAATCTAATGCATTCTAATTTTTTTGTAATTGTATTTATTATGGATCCCCATTCACAACACACTGTGTGCCCTCAGGCCCCTACTCCACCACTACCACATATCTACATGACTAAATCCATGTGTATGTATAGTGCGTATGTTATCTAATGTGTGTGTGTGTGTGGTGCATGTGTCTGTGCCAATGTTTGTGTTGCTTTCACGGTCCCCGCTGTTCCATAAGGTGTTTTTTTATCTGTTTTTTAAAATAA
>NW_019942718.1:130616-134771 GCF_002910315.2 Salvelinus sp. IW2-2015 | reverse complement strand
AAATTTTACTGCTTGCGTCAGTTACTTGATGTGGAATAGAGTTCCATGTAGTCATGGCTCTATGTAGTACTGTGTGCCTCCCATAGTCTGCTCTGGACTTGGGAACTGTGAAGAGACCTCTTGTGGCATGTCTTGTGAGGTATGCATGMGTGTCCGAGCTGTGTGCCAGTAGTTTAGACAGACAGCTTGGTGCATTCAACATGTCAATACCTCTCATAAATAAAAGTAGTGATGAAGTCAATCTCTCCTCCACTTTCAGCCAGGAGAGATTGACATGCATATTATTAATATTAATAATAACAGCTGATCGGCAATTGCAATAGAACTGTGACCATGATCACAATTGATAACTTCCAATTTCATTAACTAAAGATGGCCATTAATAATTGCATAATAACACAAGGCTACAACAACAATAAACTGAAGTTATAGGCTATTTATTAACCCATAAGATTCTAAGCCCTGTCTAAACTTGTCACGCGGGACTAGGTGTGTGAGGAAGAATCAGGCGCAGAGAGCAGAGAGWTCCACAGGGAAAAGTGCACTTTAATAKGGCACAAAAGCAAGCCCACAACACAGGGCGCGGAAATAAATGGACCACCCAAAACACAGGGTACCAGGTCTAGAACACGAACACACCTAAATAACGCACACACGTAACACAAGAATAATCCCGCACAAAACAAGGGCGGGTAAACGTACTTTAAATAAGGAAGCCCATCAAGCACACAAATAGACACAGGTGCAACTAATAAGACAAAACAAACAGACAACGAAAAAGGGATCGGTGGCGGCTAGTAGGCCGGTGACGACAACCGCCGAGCACCGCCGGAACAGGCAGGGGAGCCAACTTCGGCTGAAGTCGTGACAAAGCTGGGGTAGGGGGGTTCTACTAAGCTATATGAAATTGTTTTAAGAAGGTCATACCAAGGATAATTTTGCCATTTGATTTAGAATTTGAAGACCCCTTGAAGTATCAAAAAAATTTATACAAATATTTTTATGAAAAAATATTTGTGGCCTTACTGCTGTTAGCCCATACAAACACATTGAATAACAAATTCACTACATATTCACTACATGGAACAACAGATAGTCCCCCCCGAAAACAAATCAAAAGGAAGTTTTGGAATCAAAAGTTTTTTCTGAAGTGTTTGTCCTATATCTGAGAGATATAAGAAAGATCAGGAAATATTCTTCAATTTTTTTAAACATGTATTTAACCCCTTATTTTTGGCAGTAAACAGTCTAAACCCTGTCTACGCCGGGGGGGGGGGTTCTACTAAGCTACAGTGCCTTCGGAAAGTATTCAGACCCCTTGAAGTTTCCCACATTTTGTTACGTTACAAATGTATTAAAATAAAAAAACTGAAATACCTTACATACATAAGAATTCAGACCTTTTGCTATGAGACTCGAAATTGAGCTCAGGTGCATGCTGTTTCCCATTGATCCCCCCTTGAGATGTTTCTACAACTCTGATTGGAAAGTCCACCTGTTGTAATTCCAATTAATTGGACAGATTTGGAAAAGGCTCACATCTGTATATATAAGGTGTTGCCACAGTTGCACAATGTTACCAGAAAGAAAAAATACATGCTAGGTCGACTAGGAATTGTCAGTAAGCTCCAAAGACGAAGGTAGTTAATGGTCGAGGCCAGAGTTTGGGGAAAGGGATACACAAAAATGTCTGCGAGCATTGAAGGTCCCCAAGAGACCATCAGGTGGTCGTACTACTTCGCTCACACAAGGAAGAAGTTTGAGATAACCACCAAGAGTCTTCCTAGAGCTGGCCGGCCGCGCCGATCAAATTTGAGCAATCGGGGGATAAGGGTCCCTTGCGTCAGGGACGGTTGATACAGGAAACCAGATGGTCACGCTGACCAGAGCCTCACAGAGTTTCCTCTGTGGAGACGGAGAGAAACCTTTCCAGAAGGACAATCATCTATGCAGCACTCCGCATAAATCAGGACCTGTTAATGATAGTGAGCCAGATGGAAGCCACTTCTTCAGTAAAAAGGCAGACTGAAACAGCGCTCTTGGAAGTTTGCCAAAAAGCACCTACAAGGACTCTCAGACCAAATGACAGAAATGAGATTCTCTGGTAATGATAAACCAGATCTGAACTCCTTTGAACGCGGACATGCCTAGCATCAACGTCTGGAAGAAACCTGTCACCATCCCTACGGTGAAGCATGGTTGGTGGCAGCATCATGCCTTGGGGAGGTGGTTTTCAGCAGCAGGGACTGGAGACTAGTCAACGATTCGAGGGAAAGAAATGAACAGAGCAATAGACAGAAGAGATCCTTGATGAAAAGCTTGCTCCAGAGCGCTCAGGACTTCAGACTGGGGTGAAGGTTCACCTTCCAACAGGACAACAATCCTAAGTACACAGCCAAGACAACGCAGGAGTGGCTTCAGGACAAGTCTCTGAATGTCCTTGAGTGGGCCAGCCAGAGCCAGGACTTCAACCCGATCGAACATCTCTGGGGAGACCTGAAAATAGCTGTGCAGCGACACTTCCCATCCAACCTGACAGATCTTGAGAGGATCTGCAGAGAAGAATGGGAGAAACTCCCAAAATACAGGGATGCAAAGCTTGTAGCGTCATACCCAAGAAGACTCAAGGCTGTAATCACTGCCAAAGGTGCTTCAATAAAGTACTGAGTAAAGGGTATGAATTCTTATGTTTTTTATTTTAATACATTTGCAAAAATGTCTAAAAACTGTTTTTTCTTTGTCATTAGGGGGTATTGTGTGTAGATTGATGAGGGGAAAAAACTATTTCAACCATTTTAGAAAAAGGCTGTAACGTAACAAAATGTGGAAAAAGTCAAGGGGTCTGAATACTTTCCAAATGCACCGTATATGGAATTGTTTTAAGAAGGTCATACCAATGATTATTTTGCTATTTGATTTTGAATTTTAAGACCCTTTGAAGTATAAAAAAGAGACCCCTCCCCAAAAATACATTTTATAAACATTTTTATTTCACCTTACTGCTATTAGCTCATACAAATTAATTGAATTACAGATTCACTACAGAGAACAGATATTCCCCCCCCAATAAATCTAAAGGAGGTTTGTTCTGTAGTGTCTGTGGGCAATTAAATAGAACTGTGACCATGATCAAAATTGATAACTTTGAATTTCATTAACTAAAGATGGCCATTAATAATTGCATAATAACACCGGCTACAACAACAATAAACTGAAGTTATAGGCAATTTTTATATCCATTTGCCAGCTCCAGGTAGGCTACACAAGTGGCAGGCCCCATCCACATCGACGGGGCAGCAGTGGAGCGGGTTGAGAGCTTCAAGTTCCTCGGTGTCCAAATCACTAAGGACTTAAAATGGTCCACACACACGCGCAGTCGTGAAGAAGGCGCCTCTTCCCCCTCAGGAGTTTGGAAAGGTTTGGCACGGGCCCTCAAAATCCTCAAAAAGTTCTAAAGCTGTACCATTGAGAGCATCTTGACTGGCTGCATCACCACTTGGTATGACAACAGCACCGTCCTCGATCGCATGGAGCTACAAAGGGTGGTGAGGACAGCCCAGTGCATCACTGGGGCAGAGCTCCCTGCCATCAGGACCTCTATATCAGGCGGTGTGAAAGGAAGGCCCGGAAAAATCGTTAAAGACTCCAGCCACCCAAACCATAGTAGACTGTTTCTCTGCTTCCGCATGGCAAGCGGTACATCAAGATGTGACAAGGCATTCGTTATTGAGAGACGCAAGCCTCCTCAAAGCTATCACATATGCCATGCTTTGAAGTAGACAACATCTCCTTTTGTTGTCTGAGTTCTTCACACTTTCCATTGAAAAAACAATAGATTGTAGATAGAGGAACATTTCTCAGTGGTGTTACGCAACAAGCAAAAGATACAGCAAGTTTCCATTGCGTAACCGTCTGGAAGTTATGGTCCATTATGGCTTCTCAGTTGCTGTTCGAAAATATGTTCATTTCAAAAGTATGATTGATTCAATTGTKATTTCTCTGTTCTAGGCTACATCTTGTCAAGGTACTATAGTACTAACTTGATAATGAATCTTAACTAGGGCTTTGGTTCTTTGTTTATTTTGTGGTCCAACCTTACCTAAAGGTGCAAATGGCACCAACACATTAACCAGAGTTACTTGCCAGGCAGCAGAG